>NW_026059977.1:0-26981 GCF_023721935.1 Panthera uncia | reverse complement strand
AGCTAGGAACCTGGAGCCTGCTTCAGATTCTGTGTCTCCCTCTCTCTTTGCCTCTCCCCCACTTGCACTCACACTCTCTCTCTCTCTCTCTCTCAAAAATAAATAAACATTAATTTTTTTAAGCAGGTTACCTACATAAAGGGAAAACTGCCTAGATTGCTGCTCTACTTCCTCTGTGGTAGGGCATATACCATTAACATTTTTTAAAAATTTACCAAATAATTTGTTTCTGAGCAATTTTTAGTTTAAACATGTATTTCAGAGGGGCACCTGGGTAGCTCAATCAGTTAAGCATCTGACTTAGGCTCAGGTCATGATCTCATGGTTCCTGAGTTAAAGCCCTGCATCAGGCTCTGGGCTTTCAGCCCAGAGCCTGCTTCAGATCCTCTGTCCCTCTCTCTCCGCTCCTTCCCTGCTCTCTCTCTCTCTCTCTCTCTCTCTCTCTCTCTCAAGAAGGGTGCTTGAGTTTGACATTTGTTGTGGAACACAGTTGAACATTTGTGTCATTATTTCGATAAATATTCCCTCTCTTGTGTGCACTCTCTCTCTCAAAAATAAATAAACATTAAGAAAAAAAACCTTTAAAAGTGTATTTAAGAAGTGGCAGGTTGAGATTTCAAAGGATTTAAGCAAGGAAAATATATCCCTTCACTTTCAGTTTTAATAGAATTCAAACTTGACACACTACCAAACCATAAAATAAATACAGGGAGGTCCAAACATGTTTTGACTTTTCTTATAATGATTACTTTACCTTTAAAAAAATATTAAATAGTAATTTTTTAATCGGATGTCCCTACTTTGCCGAAACATCATCCTCCCCCACTTATCTTGCCTATTGCTAATCTCACACTGAATTTGACTGTCTATTAGTTCTTCCCCATGTTTAATTCTAATATAAAACCACCAAGACATAGATCAGTTAGGTAGAAAAGTAATAAGATATTTGAATACCAATGTTCAAATTAATAAATTTTACTATTAAAACTTAATGCCAATATTACTGACTCTGATTCAAAATTAATATCAGTAGCAACTATAATTCCTACATTTTTTACACTGTAATAGTGTCTCTACTTTTTACTTCTTAGTCCTCAATAAGAATACTCATTAACAATATAGTAGAAAGAATAATGCAAATTTTGTACTTATTAGTTGTACCTCTAATGCTTATCTACTATAAGTCGGGTACTGCATTAGAGAATTTATATATATCTTCCTAATGATTAATATGATATTATTTCTATTACTTTTGCAAAAACTAAGACTCAAAGAGTTTAAGGCAATGTGCATAAAACATCAAACTACACAGCAGAAGAATTAGGATTTTATTCCACATCTGTCTTACCAAGGACTTACTAGTACCCCATGTTGTACAGCCCTGCTATAGAGATGATGGAAGAGGAAGGTGCTTTCAGCAGGAAGGCTTGTCACTTTTCAAGGACTAACTGCCTCAGGGAGCCACTTTCTCTTAATATCTTTCTGGGGTTGTATCTTCATATTGCATCACCAAGATTCATCCCTGGTTAGATCATAATAGATTTGAGAGATCATACCAAACCCTCAAAAGGACAGAGGGAGAAGGTGCTAAAACCAGCTTTACTAGAATAACAAGACCTGCAACTGTAAGGGCAAATACAAATTAAACCCAGGAGGCTCAGTTCTCCTTGTTGAAAATAAAGGAATCAATCCCTTCCCCTTTTCCTAGAACATTTACTTTAGAAAACTTGTAACTTCTTTCTCTCTTTTATACACACACACACACAAACACACACACATTATTAGCCATAAGATTTTATATATATATACAAATATATATTTATTTATTTATCTTAAATATATATTAAAAGGCCAATTAAGCCTCTTGTCATCTTTATGACTCACCAATGCCTTTCCCAAGGATCTGGGAAGTATCTCTTTGAAATGTAATCACCAGGGAAGATAACACCCTATTTCCAAATTTCCATGGGAAAGTAGAAGCCTAACTTAGGTGGGTGGGAGCCTAAAAACCACCTTTCTCATAAAGACCTGGGAAGTGTATTTTTCTATGGAATAAAACCAATTAGCTAACACAGATGGTCACCCCAGTTTCCAAATAAATCTAGGAGGAACTATGTGTGATAAATGGTGCTTTCAAGCCTTCTTACTTGAGGACCAGTTATTATTTATCTCGAGAACATGTATACAATGGTTTGTGCCTTCCTGACTATAAAAAAGGGTGAGATTGCTTTCTGCCTTTGTAATCTCTTAGTGAATTGACTGTGATGTGCATCTCATTCTGATTTAATGCCTATCCATTAATAAAATTATTTTATTTTTCATCCACCTTTATGGAAAGATTTTTGGGGTTGGAAAGAGATTTTATTTTTAATTGTATTTCTTCCTCACAATACTTGCATAAATATAACCTCTTGATAGCTATCTCCATTCTACTTAACCTAGTCAAACCTAAAACAAACAAACAACAGCAACAACAACAACAACAACAACAAAACGCTAAAAAATGGACTGGCACATAGTTGGTAGAAAATAAATATTAGTTGCCTCTGCATCCAAGTTCATATACAAATAAGTGGCATAATTCAGATTCTATCCAATAGATAAGGGTATGGTATGGACACATAACCCAGGTCTGGCTATTCCAACTACTGCCTTCCCAATCGTAGCCTTTTGGATTAGTTCACAGATGAGCACATGGTCCAACTTAATCCAGCCGATACCCCTCCATCTACCCCAATCCCTCACCATGGATTTTGCTGAAACTTTGGCAAAAGAAGACCTCTATCTCTTTCAAAAGGAGATCCCTAAGAACCAGGTAAGCCTAGAACAAAGTTTCTTAACTTCAGTAAGACTGATATTTGGAGCAAATAATTTTTTTTGGAGGGGAGGGGCTATCTTGCACATTGTTTAGAGGTTAGCACCACTGGCCTCTATCCTCAGATGCCGGTAGCAACATCTCCCCCAACTCCTTAAGTCAAGACAATAAATAATGTCTCTCAACATGGCCAAAAGTCTCTTGGGAGAAGACTCTTGGGTTATCCTTCCAGTTGATAACCATTGGTCTAGAGCCACCTTGGGTTGCCTTTGTCACCATATGGAAAGAAAGTCCTTAAGAATAAAAACTACAGAGGAGAGTAAAGCCAAGAGACAAAAAGGCAGCAAAGGAGGTGTCAGACATTAATGACATACTTTAAGACCCTGAATCCAATTATACTTGAAATGAGAACCACCATAGGACTTTTTTAGTAATATGAGATATTTTTTAAAGTATATCTGTGTAAGCTATTTTTAGCCATGTTTC
The DNA here is from genome assembly GCF_023721935.1 of Panthera uncia. Classification (NCBI taxonomy): domain Eukaryota; kingdom Metazoa; phylum Chordata; class Mammalia; order Carnivora; family Felidae; genus Panthera; species Panthera uncia. Next base: position 23,680 of record NW_026059977.1, on the reverse strand, counting down.
TGACACTTGTACCTGAAATAGTCTGGATTGATTTCTTAACTACCATACAACATACATACAAATAAATATGACAAATATTAAGCTGGTAATTAAAGTGTGACAGATGTTATGCAAGAAGGGTAGTGTGGAAGCTCATAGCAGGTGGGCTTCCTGGGGTGGGGTAGGGAAGCATCACTGGACAAGTATATCTGAAGTTAAGTAGAAGTAATTCAGATGAGGTGATTTGGGTGGAGGTTGAAGAGAGTGGTACAGTCAGAGAACTAGCCTAAAAGCTTTAAAAGAGAACAAGGCTGAAAAAAGTCCACCTGGGTTTGGTTGGAGAGGACAAAATAGATGAAATATAGAGAGGTGTACCAGTTAGCTTCTCAACAGAAAACAGATGGCACACTCAAATGATAACTGAATAGGATCTGTTTACAAAGAGAAAAATTAATTACACAAGTCCAGGTGGAGGGTAGAATATTGATTCTCAAATTTCAGCGAACATCAGAATCACCATTAGGGCTTGCTGAAAGAAAGATTGCTGGGCTCCACCCCAGAGTTATAGATCTAGTAGTTCTAGGTTAGGGCCTGAAAATTTGCATTTCTAACAAGTTTGCAAGTGAAATTGATCTACAGGTGTGTGGAACATATTTCAAGGACCACTGGTGTTGAGAAGTTTTAAGGGATGGTGCAGGAACCCAAGGCTAATAGCACCTAAGCTATAACCATCCTGAGATCTGAAGAAACCAACCTATGTAGGGTGTAAATTGGAACTGAGAACAGGAGATAGATTTGTATAGATCAGGCCTCATAATAAGAAACTGGCATTCCTTGTAGGCACACAGCCAGCTCAAGCCAACATCTCAGGGAGCAAGGAGGGAAATAAATATTCTGACCTCACTCTCCTCCTTCCCTTGGATCTCTTACTGGGAGCCCTGTTGATTTACTCCATGTAAGACAACCTCCCAATACAGAAAGCATGGTGGAGAAGATCTGAGAGTACATCTGGAGGGTAAAAAGAAGATTTCCATAACAGATATACAACAACCAAGTGTGGAAGTATTATAAATATATTATATAGTTGGTGCTATATTGTTAGGACAATGGAAACTACTGACAGATTTTATGCAAGAGAAAAGTATGATCAGATTTCTTCTTCTGAAACAACATCCTAGTTGAATGATATAGATAGATAGATAGATAGATAGATAGATAGACAGATGAAAGATAGATAATGGATATATATACAGATAATGTATTAGAAAGGAAAGATCCTCATATTGGGATATTATTCCAGGTAACAGTGGAGATGGAGATAAGTGAGCAGGTTTCAAAATTATTTAAGGACAGGGGCTCTGGGTGGCTCAGTCAGTTAAGTATCTGACTTTCGCTCAGGTCATGACCTCATGGTTTGTGAGTTTGAGCCCCGTGTCCTTCTCTGTGCTGACAAGGTCAGAGCCTGGAGCCTGCTTCAGATTCTGTGTCTCCCTCTCTCTCTGTCCCTCCCCCATTCACTCTCTGTCTCTGTCTCTCTCAAAAATAAATAATCATTAAAAAAATTATTTAAGGACCACACTCAGTAAAACATGATGGAGTGAGAAATAATTGAAAAATCACTACTAAATTTTGGCTTAGGGAACCTATTGAATCATTGCTCCATGTACTGATAGAAGAAATTCTTCAGAAAGAAAAGGTTTAAGAAATATAAACAATAAATTCAGTCTGGAATATTCTATCTTTGAGATGTTTATGAAATATTTAAGCAAAAAATATAACAGAGGTAGGTTGATATATGCATCTAAGGCTCACGCCTAAAGATGCAGAATAGTGAAATTTCAGTTTGAGCATGGTAATCAAGCTATGAGAGAAGATAAGCTTATCCAAAGAAAGCAAGGAGAGCAAGAAGTTTAGGATATTTATCTGATTATCAGGAAGAGTTACTACTTTGTGTTGAAATTAGCATATTCATAAATATGCAAACCAGGGTGAGGTTGTACAAAGAAAAATATATTGACTATAATCATCATTCTAGTTTAATATGACTCATGCTAAATATTAATAACCAAGGCTTGGTTGGCAATATGAAACATGAGGAAGGCACCAAGAAAGTGGATACTAGGACAGAATAGTACTCTACTAAAGGAAAAATAAAAGGTGAAGTGAAAGTTATGGCACTAAGAAGAATAAAATGATTCAGTAACTTGAAGCCCTCATCAGTGGTCTCAATCCAATACTACAAATAATTTTCTTGAGAAACAAATATCAACTGATAGAATCCCCCTTACTATTCCTTCATTTTGGGTGCCATCCTCTTTTATGCCATAGATCTAAATCATTATTTCCTAACCTTCATTTTCTACTTTTAATTTCTTTGAAAAAAAATAGGCTACGTATGCAAAGGTTTGATGCTGGATATACATTTGTATTGGTATGTGCAGAATCCATTTTACACTCTTCCTGTATAAACACCCTAATTTTCCTTTAAAAATTCACAGTTCCTCAAATCTAAATCTATGTGGTTTTAAAAGGGATTCACCCCCACCTCCCAATTTCTTGTGTGAATATATTGCCTCCAAGCTATCCAGTGAGAATAGCACTTCCTTCCTTTTTTAAAAAATTATTTTTAAGTTTATTTATTTTTGAGAGAGAGAGAGAGAGAGAGAGAGAGAGAGAGAGAGAGAGACAGCAGGGGAAGGACAGAGAGAGAGGGAGAGAGAGAATCCCAAGCAGGCACCACACTGTCAGCATGGAGCCTGATGTGTGGCTCGAACTCACACACCATGAGATCATGACCTGTGCCAAAACCAAGAGTCAGATGCATAAACAACTGAGCCACCCAGGCACCCCAAGAATAGCACTTCCTTCTGAATGGGATAATTGGTTCAGAATCTAGTTTATGACCTTGGTCTGGCCAATGAAACCAAATTTGGGGTCCCTTGATTGAATTATAGGGTCCAGGTGTTTTACTTCTACTTGGATGGTTGATCTAGAACTGTCGGTAGCAATTGTTCTTGCCATCTGTTCAGAGGCACATGTCTAAGAGTAAAACAAATACAGAGAAACAAAGACTACATTGAGGCAAAATACCAGGTAAACTAAATCTTGATATTCTAAATCCAGCCACACTACCTCTGGACTTTACAAAGATGCAAACAAACAAGTTAACATTTTTGCTTAAACCAGCTTGAATTAGATTTCTGATGGTTGCTGCTACAGTAATATAAGTGAACATAAAGTTTAAGGTTTCATATCTGATTCCAAATCATACACATTTTCATCATCTTTAATAGATTTTACAAAGTAAAATATAAATGGACCATTTATGCATAAGTTTTTAGAAATAACTGATTAAGCCTAGAACCTCAGGACCTTATTGAGTAAATTTCAAATAATTAATATGTTGAAGATTAAAGAAAAATAAGTTTAATGATAATTGTTTATTTGTTTTGTTATTCTGCTTCTAACCAAACCCTAACATCCCCTGATAGATAGATGATAGATAGATAGATAGATAGATAGATAGATAGGGATAGAGACAGATCTCCCTTATTCCTTTACTCTTGATAATAAACTTTATAATTAATAGCAATGAAATATCTTCAAAATGTTGTGAAAACTGCCTATTTTTGCTACTTCCATTAGTAAGGACTTTAATTTAGGGTACAGTTTTCATGGTTTTTTAAAAGCAAAATATATTTTGTTACTTTGTAGATATTTGGCAATAATTACATGCCTTAATATTATGGAAAATGTCAAAATAAACTTAAATGTTACAAAACACAAAGCCAAATGTAATATTACTATTATTTTTAAAAAATAAGAGTTTATTTCAAAGAGATGAATTAATCGACACTGGCCAACTAAGAAATTATGAAATAATGCTTTCTTGACCAAAGAAGGAATGTCTGGCTTTATTCAACTAACTAACTAACTAAATAAATAAAATGTCTATCGCCAAATTAATACACTTAAAATACTTTATTTTACACAGTATCTTTATTCTATTCTTTTTGCATATAGATTTCTCTCATCTCTAAAGATAAGAAGTAACCTACCCTAATCCAGAAAATTTTTATCATAAAATTTAGAGTTCGCATCATCATTCCTTCTATTGATTATGAAGTCAGTATTATAAAAGTGAAAAAGAAATAAATTGTTGGGAAACCACATTATAATTTGCAAATTAGGACTAAATATTTCAAGATATTAAATCACTAAATACTAGTGAATTTAAAACAGACGACTCTCTCTAATAGAACCATACATCCCTCTTAGATTGTTTATATTTAAGGGCAAAAATAAGACATACTTTGAAAATAATTATTTAAGGAAATACATACTTGAAATATATTACCGCTCTTTGCCATTATTAACCCTTGACCATCAAAAACCTTTTAAAAAGTAAATATTTTAGCCATCTACCAAAGGTAATGATAAAAATGAGAAAAAAGGCTTACGTGATCAATCAGTTCACGGACCATTCCATTCCATTGTCCATTGGCATCATCTTGGGCTCCATATTTCCCATCCTCCACAAGCCTAATTTCATATGTAAAGCCAAGGATTGTAGATAACTCTCTGAGGAGGTCAATACAATAGCCCTCAAATCGATCATTCCCATAGAGAGGTTTGTCAGACTTCTTAAACAAGACATAGGGTTCTTCCTGGAAACAGTAAACATGAAGGTAGGAAATAATAGTTAATCATGAAACTATCAGAATTAAAGCTTTCCTTAGAAGATAGAATATTTCACATTAATTTAGAAATACAGACAATTTTATTTTTTCCTAATTGTAATTAACATAGTTTGAAAACCTAAGAAGGCAGATTACTTTTGGAATATTTGTGCTTCAAAGGAGAATATTTAACTATAATAATTTCATCATTACTATCTAATAAAAATATAATATGTCACATATCCCATATCATGTATCTTATGTCATATATAAGGGATAGTATATAATGCGATATATGCCATAAAATATGTAATACGTAAGATATAATTTCACATGATTACAATACCCCAGTTTGAATTATATCATTTAGTCAATATCTACTGTGCTATTTCAGTGGGATATATTGATGGAAAAATGAAAAAAAAAAAAACTACTGCCTAATTGCCTACTATGTGTTAAAAACTGTAGTATGGACTTTTAAATATTACCACAGTTTGTCCAAACAACCATGAAAATCATAACCACTATATTTATTTATAGAAAAAGAAATAGTAGCTTACTTTGGAATATAGAAAAAGAAACACTTGTCAAGTGTTTATACATTCATCCAACAATATTTTATGACGTGTCTACTATGAGCCAGCCCTCCTCTATATGAAAGAGAAATTTCTGAGTCATAAAGTTCATGATATATATGAGGAAATAAATAATAAATGCCTAAACAAGTAGAACACATAATTTCTGATACTGATAAATGGCATAAAAACATAAAATAGGGGAATAGGATACAGAACAACCTCAAGGTACTTGGCAAGATAAGAGAAAACAAGACAAAATTGAGAAATATGTCTGGAAGTCTTTGATGAGGAGATGAGAGATGAAGTAGAAACTAAAAGATGAAAAAGAATCTAGTCATTTGAAAATCTGACAGAAGAGAACTTCAGGTCAAGGATACAGCAAGTAAAAGCCTTAAGGCCAATATGACACTGGAGTGTTCCAGAAAGAGGACTACAGCCATCAGTGTGACAGGAATCACATCCAGTAAGTGAGGGAATTAGTTGAACAAGGTCAGAAATGTAGAAAGAATGAGGAGCCAAGTCCTGTAAGGCTCTGAATAACAGGCCCTGTTAAAAATTCACATGTTTAATTAAGTACTAAGAGAATCCGTGCATTAGCATACTTTCGTGGGGGAAGGTGGAACATGTATCTGTATCCAGATATCTGGTATCCAGAGTGCAGTTGGCAGTACTACTTATTTCTATTTGACTATGGGTAAAGCCTCTGGAAGGTGCTCTCAGAAAAAGACACTGCAAAGTGGAAAAACTTAAAAGGCTGCCATGCCAGTCCATCTAGAAAGATGACCACCCTCCTCCCAACCCTGGGAGAACAATACTCATCCCATGAGGGTCATCACACCTAAGGACATTTTAGATATGATAGTAATGTGTCCTCTTGTCCACACTCATCTCAGAAACAAGACTAATTCCATTTTTCTTCCCATCACTGTTGACCTGGCTTATCCCTGTACTATTTCATACACACTCCAACCTGACCAGTGTGCTGTCCTTCTGACACTCCTACACACTGAACTCTGTGCTAAAGAACTCTTGTTTAGAGATCAGCACATTGTTCCACATTTGTAACTAATTTTTGGAATTCCCTTCAACTTTTTGCTTTATTGGACCCACATCTTGATAACACTGCTTCTCCTTCAGCACGCGCTCTCTCTCTCTCTCTCTCTCTCTATATATATATATCCACTATAAATAAAATTTTGAATATTTAAATATAAAAGCCATTAAACTTTTAGAAAATAAAAGCATAGGAGAGTGGCGCCTGGGAGGCTCAGTCAGTTAAGCATCCAACTTGGCTCAGGTCATGATCTCGCAGTCTATGAGTTTGAGCCCCACATCTGGCTCTGTGCTGACAGCTCAGAGCCTGGAGCCTGGAGTCTGCTTCAGATTCTGTGTCTCCTTCTCTCTCTGGCCCTTCCCCTCTCATGCTCTATCTCTCTCAAAAATGAATAAACATTAAAAACAATTATTTTAAAAAGCATAAGAGAAAATCTTTAGACCTGACGAAAAATGCACAATCATAGAAGAAAAAAAGTGAAAATTGGACTTTATAACAATTACATTTTTTTTTGCTTTGTGAAAGACACCATTAAAATTATAAAGGCAAGCTACTGAGCATAAAATACAACATTCATTTACTTATTTATTTTTAATGAAAATCCAAGTTAGTTAACATATAGTGTAATAATGATTTCAGGAATAGATTTTAGTGATTCATCATTTACATATAACACCCAGTGCTCATCCCAACAAGGTCCTCCTTAATGCCCCTTGCCCTTTTAGCCCATTTCCCCACCCAACACCCTGCCAGCAACCCTCAGTTTGTTCTGTGTATTTAAGAGAATCTTAAGGTTTGTCTTCTTCTCTGTTTTTATCTTTTTTTGCTTCCCTTCCCCTATGTTCTTCTGTTTTGTTTCTTAAATTCCACATGTGTGAAATCATATGATATTTATCTTTTTCTGACCTATTTAGCTTAGCATGATATACTCTAGTTCCACCCACGTTGTTGCAAATGGCAAGATTTCATTCTTTTTGATTGCCGAGTGATATTCCATTATATTTATCAGTTGATGGACATTTGGGTTCTATCCATACTTTGGCTATTGTCAACAGTGCTGCTGTAAACATCGGGGTGCATGTGCCAGTTCGAATCAGCACTCCTGTATCTTTGGATAAATACCTACTAAGTGCAGTTGCTGGGCCATTGGGTAGTTCTATTTTTAATTTTTTAAGGAAACTCCAAACTGTTTACCAGAGTGGCTGCACCAGTTTGCATTCCCACCAATAGTTCAAAAGGGTTCCTCTTTCTTCTCATCCTCGCCAACTTCTAACGTTGCCTGAGTTGTTCATTTTAGCCATTCTGATAGGTGTGAGGTGGTATCTCATTGTGGTTTTGATTTGTATTTTCCCGACAATGAGTGATGTTGAGCATTTTTTCATGTGTCTGTTAGTCATCTGGATATCTTCTTTCTGGAAATGTCTTTTCATATCTTTTGCCCATTTCTTCAATATCGAGTGCTCTGGCTTTTGGCCATTCTAATAGGTATGTATTGGTTTTTCACTGCTGCTTTAATTCAAAATTCCCTAAGGACATATGATATTGAACATCTTTTCATATACTTCAATGGAGTTTTATTAGAACTATTTTAATATGTAGACTATTTTACTAGTTAGGGTATTTTAATTACTAGTAGAACTATTGTATTAGGACTATTTTACTAGCTTATTTTATTAATAGTCATTTTTCAGAGAGGTCACATAGCTAAGAGATAAAAGCTAAGAAGGGACTCAGCTAAGAACTCAGGTTTTCTAAATTCCAAAATACATACTTTCCCCATTATTTTATGTTGCTTTCTACACCATAAGAGCATTTGTAGAAAATCTACATGTACTGGAGTTTGAAATGGAATTAGATCAAACACATAGGAAACAGAAATTAATTTGTAACTAAAATCAAAGCTAGATATTTAGGCTTGCCATGAGGTAAAGGACAGTAAGGATCCTAATTTTTAGTACTATGTGATCACATATAAAATTTATTCTCCAGGGGCACAGAGAATACTACAAATGTGACAAATACAGTCTTCTTCCACCCCTGTGACTATTATACCCATTTTTCCTCTCTACTCTTCTTTTTTTAATTTTTTTTTTGTTTATTCATTTTAGAAAGACAGAGAGAGACAGAGCACAAGCAGGGGTGGGGCAGAGGAGAGGGGGTGGGACACAGAATCCGAAGCAGGCTCCAGGCTCTGAGCTGTCAGCACAGAGCCCAATGCGGGGCTCAAACTCATGAACCGTGAGATCATGACCTGAGCTGAAGTTGGACACTCAACCGACTGAGTTACCCAGGCACCCCTCCTCTCTACTCTTAGAGGCATGCTAGTCTTCTAAGTTAGATAAAACATTTCCATGGATGACAATTTAAATGCCCCTTTTACCTTGGAATGAATATATAATATAATATATATGTATATAATATATATATATATATACATATATATTATATTATATACATATACACATATATACACACATACACATATATACACATTTATCTTCTGAACTAGAGTTAAGCAACTTATATGGCATGATAATTACTTAAATTTGCATCAAAAAGACCAAACATCATCGGGTACATAGCAGAAAACAAGTAAAATGACTTCCATACTGAACAGAATGTAAATGGATTGCTCTGGTCAACTGTCAAAGCCAAAGGAAACTGAACTTGAAAGAAAAAATTATAAGACAGGGAAATTCTCCTATGAGTTTCAGGTATGGTGGTAACAAATCCTCAGTTTCCTAACCCATGGGCAGAAGGTTAGAGATTTGACAAGAACATACCATATTCCTCTGCAGAAAATGGGACTGCCTGAGAATTTGGGACTGGTAGAATGTGAATCAAAAGAAGCATGTGGGTACAATACATTAAATCTATTGAATTAATATTTTGATTTCATTCAGTTTTTGATTTATAAATAAATGTTTTTTTTTAATTTAAAACTCTCAAAATATTGATGATTTGTTAAGATCTATACACTAAATAATAGAACTATCTAATATTTTCCAGCACCTATACTTTGTACCAGACACTGTTCTGGGTGCTTCCCTTGGATAAACTTATTTATTTCTCATTATAGCCATAAGTCCATAATATTATTATTTCTATTTTACAAATGAAGAAACTGATGGCAAGAGTGCTTTTGCCAAGATCAATACCCAGCATACAAACTAGAGAGTCAGATTATTGGAATATTTGCCTCCACAGTATACTTTCTATATTAAATGACTTCTAATGATAATTTCCAAACTCCATTTGAATGCATAATTTGCACATAGCTCATTAGATAACTTAATATATATTGTATGACTTTATTATTTTTTCCATCACTGAGATTAGCCGCTAGGTTAATGTAATGCATGCAAAATGGTAATACATTTACTAATTGAACAATGCAATCAAAACAACATTGCAGAAAAGTAGTAAATATACCCCTTTTCGCTCCCTGAGCAGCACCATGGCAGTAGGCAAGAACAAGCTCCTTACGAATGGCGGCAAAAAGGGAGCCAAGAAGAAAGTGGTTGATCCATTTTCAAAGAAAGATTGATATGATGTAAAAGCACCAGCAATGTCTAATATAAGAAATACTGGAAAAACACTAGTCACGAGAACTCAAGGAACCAAAATCGCATCTGATGGCCTTAAGGGTCATGTGTTTGAAGTAAGCCTTGCTAATCTGCAGAATAATGAAATTGCATTTAGGAAATTCAAGCTAATTACTGAAGATGTTCAGGGCAAAAACTGCCTAATTTCCATGGCATGGATCTTACCCGGGGACAAAATGTGCTCCACGGTCAAAAAACAGCAGACCATGATTAAAGCTCACGTTGATGTCAAGGCTACCGATGGGTATTTGCTTCCTCTCTTTTGTGTCAGCTTTACTAAAAAATGCAACAATCAGATTCGGAAGACCTCTTATGCTCAGCACCAACAGATCCACCAAATTTGGAAAGAGATGATGAAAATTATGACCCAAGAGGTGCAGACAAATGGCTTGAAAGAAGTTGTCAATAAATTGATTCCAGACAGCATCAGAAAAGACATAGAGAAGGCTTGTCAGTCTATTTATCCACTTCATGATGTCTTCATTAGAAAAGTAAAAATGCTGAAGAAGCCCGTTTGAATTGAGAAAGCTCATGGGGCTTCATGCTGAAGGTAGTAGTTCTGGAAAAGCTACTGGGGATGAGACCGGTGCTAAAGTTGAAAGAGCTGATGGATATGAGCCACCAGTCCAAGAATCTTTTACAATTCAGACATTTAATGGTGACAAATAAAAAATCTTATTTGTGTAAAAAAAAGTAGTAAATATGTAATCCAAAAAATTCATTCATCACGAATGACCTCCTTTCCAAGTAAGAACACATTTTTTAATTATTCTAAGTTTCTTTATTTTTGTTGAGAGAAAGAGAGTGCAGCTGGGGCAGAGAGAGAGATAGAAGGAAAAAGAATCCCAAGCAGACTCCGCACTGTCAGCACACAGTCTGATGGAGGGCTCCAGCTCATGAACGGTAAGATCATTACCTGAGCTGAATCCAAGAGTCGGACGCTTCCGTGACTGAGCCACCCAGGGGCCCCAGAAAGAATACATTTTTAACATAAAAGTTCCTCAAGAATTTGTGAAAATAGCAATTTTAAGCCTAACAGATTAAGGTAGTAATATGCGTGTCTAAAAACTGCATTTGCATTATTAAGGCATCATTGTCTCTTTAAAATCTTTGTTCCAAAATATTTATGGTATGTCTTTCACACAAACTCACTTGCACATTAGAAAAAAATTAAGTTACTGCTTAATGAAATATATTTGAGGCACATGATGGATATATGTGCACAAAATACAAAAGCAGAGAAAAAAATTTTAAAGATTGTTATGCTACTTAATTCTCATTAATTCAGCTTTTCCTAGTAACTATCCTACCTATTAACTTGATTTCCACCACCTATAAGCTAATAAGAAAACTTCTGTCAGGGGCAAATAAATTTGTTGATCCCTGTGAGATTAAAGTCTATTTAGATATATATTTTAAACAGGTTTTCATATCACTGGAAAAAAATGTGGTCTGAGTGCATCTTTTTAATATTTATGGGTCTCCACAATGTCAAATATCATTCTTCCTATATTTAATTCTGATAAGTAAGACACCATTTTCCAGTTGTGATTCCTATCTCCAGCTACATTGTGTCACAAGATAGTTTACATCCAGTTATGACTCTCCTTTAGACTCTCTTTCTCTGTTTCATACAGCACAAGGATAAATAATAACCTCATGTAGGAAAAGAAAAATGGTACCAGAAGCAATTACTGTACCGCATACTGAGTTCAATGAATAATATGATAAAACTCTCCTGGGCAACTTTACTGATTTCTCATATAGTCTTAAATCTCCACATCAGCATTTGCTAGAGGTAAAAGCACTTCATTTCACTGGCATCTGTAATAAAGATTTGTCAGCATTTCCACTATCAAACCCAGTTTTAAGGAACCCAATAACTCATGTATTTTTATCTGCATTAGACTGGGAGTTGGCAAAGAATATAACCAAAATGAAGTTCTAAAAAAGTAAAATATGTTTTAAGGTTGAGGGGACCAAAATGTTTTATTTAAATATAATAAAACTTTAAAATTCTTAAGTTGTAACTCACATATCCTTCAGACCTTATCTAGACCTAAATTATTTTTTCATATGCTAACCCCTGAACTATCATTGCCATACTCATGATATTCAAAAGATAGGTACATAAAAATGCAATTTAATTTTATAGATGTATAAACTATCCCTTGCCATTTCAATGATAAGGCTAAACTAATTTATTTATTTATTCAAATACATATTGACTATTGTGTACCATTTTAGGCATCAGATATACAACAGTGAAAAACAAAACAATACAGAAAAGTTTCTGCCCTTCTGGAACTCCCAGTCTAGTAGTGAATTTGAGATTCTTGTCTATTTTACAATATTCTGTATCATTCACAAGGCTACTTTGCTTCATTAATTACCAGAGAGGAAATATCAACATACAGTATACCTTTGAAATACATGATTATGTTTTATTTTAGAGCAGGACCTATGACACTGTGACCCTTAAATAATTTATTTGGGAAAACAGAAATGGATACTCAGCCTCAATCTTGTTCTGAATTTACCCTCATAACAAAACAACTTTTCAATGGCAACCAGCTGAAACTCCAGTTGCTATGGGTAACAATATTCTCAATTAAAAACAGTATAAGCATTTAAGAGATATTTTTAATGTGTCTCAATTTTTCCTTAATGAATATAGGGTTCTCTCCCTCCCTCCCTCTCTCTCTCTGTTACACACACACACACACCTTTTTTATTTTTCTATTTTTTAATTTATTTTATTTTGAGAGAGAGAGAGATTGAAGCCTAAGCAGGCTCCACTCTGCCAGCACAGAGCCCAACATGGGGCTCAAACTCACAAACCATAAGATCATGACCTGAGTTGAAATCAAGAGTCAGACACTTAACTAACTAAGCCACCCGGGTGCCCCAACCAATACCCTTTTTAAAAAATAGCATTCTTATGGGTCAAATGAAAAGGGCAAAATGGTTACAATAATAACATCAGGTTAAAATAAAATTATAGAGATTAAACTTAAAACTGAGCAGTTTATGTGTTCCTGAGAATCATTTATCTCCCTCAATTTTCTTAGTCTTATATACATACTCTGTGTATCCTATCACTGCCCTCAGACTAAAAGCATTAAGTAATAATACTACAATAGAGCAACTTGGTTTTTAAAGAGTGTGGAGATCAAGATGGAGGCTGTGAAGCTGATTGGAAGTGGAAGGCTAATGAATGGGCATCATGAAGGGTAGGGGCAATGATTCTGCTGTCATTGGCTCCTGGGGAAGGTGAGTCAGCTCTGTAAAACTATACAACTTACACATTAACATAAGGGATTAAAAAGCAGACCTCAACATCTTGCCCTGGAATGCTCAAAAGAATGCAGAGTGGAAAATTATTCCTTTAAAAGGAGGATTAAGGATGAAAGGACATTATCATGGACAGTAATACTAAGAAGATGGGTATTTCCCCAACAAACAAGTTATCAACTCACTGTAACTATCTGAATATGGTCTATACTACTGCCCTCATAGGAGATACTTCTGGGTAGATTAAGAATACATAATGTACAATGTGACCTGGAAACAACAACTTATGATATAATAATTCTTTCTAATACTAATGTATATTTCCAATTAGCATGTTTTGATTTTAAGTAGCCACCATCATGTCTGTATGGAATAGTGACCTATAAGTAAAAACAGCAACTATAAAGATGGTCAATGAATTACCATTCTCTTCTACAGTACAATTCTAAGTTTAACAAAATACATGCAGCTACCTATATCTACATTTGATAACTTCATGATAAAATATAAATGTAAAATATTTTTGTTTTTCACCTAATATTTTATCTACCAACCCATCCATCTATGCATTCATTAAACATTGTTATGTTAATTCTATATAAAGATTTCTAGTATAGAGGTCAGCAAATTTTCACTGAAAAATCAGGTAGTGAATATTTTTGTCTTTGTGGATAGTAGAGTTGCAAGCACCCAACTGCCATTGTAGAGCAAAAGCAGCCATAGGAGCAATGAATAAGCTGGCAAAACTGTCAGTTTTTAGGGATGCACATTTTAGGAACTCTGGAATCTAATAAAAAACTTACAACAACCGGGGGATGCTTTGTAAAGATAAAAACTGCAGAATTTTGGTAGGAGAGCTCTGTGGCATATCAATGTACCCTGTTAACTATTGTCCTCCACTACCAGTTCTGTGGTAGCATTGAAGACGGCAGCCTGCATTCCTGGTGCAAGTTGTGGGTACCAGAGAGAATGGTATGGGCCCATGTTCAAAGAAGGGAATTCTGTGTTTTGACCTGAAGGATTGGCTCAAGGGTTTGCTTTGTTTCACCTACACAGGAGCTTCCTGAGGGCTGAAGCTGCTTAATAGGTGGTGTTGTCATGAACATGTAGTGGCAAATATATTAGCCATTTCCTCCTGTGAAAGATAACAGCAGAGACAAGAAGCAGATCAAAATGCCTGAACAGAAGAAAGAAATACTTCCCTGAGGAAATACATACTTAGAATTAGTGCTATACAATGCTCCTTCATAATCAAGGAATTCTAGAAGCCCATGCACATGCCTATGGCAGGATGTATGCTCAGGAAAGACCTGGGAAGACCTTAAGCATTTACCTTTGGCTGGACTTCAGGCTCTGTGTAAGCAGGAAAGGAAGAAAAGGGTATAATTGTAAACTGCTTACCTAAATGAACAGTGAAAACTAAAAACATTTATGAAAGAAGATGAAGAACACACAAATAAATGGAAAGATAGTCTGTCTCCATGGACTGGAAGAATTAATATTGTTAAAATGTTTATATTCCCCAAAGCAATCCACAGATCCAATACAGTCTCTATCAAAATTCCCACAAGATTTTTCACAGAACTAGAACAAATACTTCTAAAATGTGTATGGAACCACAAATTACCCCAAATAGTTGCATAATCTTGAAAAAGAAGAACAAGGACAGAGGTGTCATATCCTCTGATTTAAAACTCTACTACAAAGTTAGAGTAACAAAACAGTATGGTATTGGCATAAAACCAAACACACAGATCAATGGAACAGAATCGAGTTTAGAAATAAGCTCATGCATATTTGGGAAATTAACTTATGACAAAGGAGTAAAGAATATACAATGGAGAAGACAGGGCCCAACACTGTGAAAGAAACTTTGCTAGGATTAGTAGACTGCTGCTGTCCTTTTGAAATTCTTAATACCTTTCTAACAAGAGATCCTCCTTTCATTTCACACTGGGGGTGGAAATTATGTAGCCAGTCCTATACGCAATCAGGAATGAACTATTGACTTAAACAAAGAGTAGAGTAAATGAAAATATTTTGGAGAGAAAAAAATGATTCATATGGATGTTGAAAGAATGATAGTCATTCTCTGAATCACTGTATGATCTAAGTGACTAGAAAGTGTGAAGCAAACAAACAAACAAAAAGATAGGGGGAGATAATATCATGAGGACTTAAGTTAGGAAAATCTTTATTCCTGCAAAATTCTGAGAAAAATATCTAGATGTAATCATTGTGGATCATCAGTGTTTGAATTCATATCCTGCTTAGAATGACATTTTCTTTCCTGAGATTATTTTTAAGCATCTAGCTAAAAGTCAATTTTGATGTAGGAAATGAGGTTAGAAATTTTTCCCCAATATTCTCCCTTTAGGTATTTTCTCAGTATTTAGCTACTGGATAAATCTGAACACATGTTTGGGAGAGTGATGAAGCAAACCAAAAGGAGGAGGACATGATTTATTACATGATTGCAAAGTGGAGTTTTCAATCATTAGGATTCTGTTTCTTATAATTCAGTGCAACAATTTGAGTTTGAAGGCTCTTTGTCTTAGAAAGGATCCAATATTAGCTGCCCTCTAGCTCTATTTACATTTCTCCAAAAAGAGTGGAAATAAGATGATTAAAAAATGGATTAGAATACTAACTGATTTTGTACCCTCACTCTTCCCCAGGGTTGAACAGATAATGGCAACCTCCTCGAGACCACTGAATATGCATGTGAAACAGTCATACAAGAAAATCGTTGTGCAATGAGAATTATCCATCAATGGTCAGTAGTAGTTAGCAGCATATGTTTTATGTAATGGATGGTGAGCTTAACATTCAGCTGCTGCCCTTTGTAACGAATAAAATCAACAAATGTTTATTGAGTATCTATCATTTAAAAGAAAATACCTACTTTAGAACAGTTGCTTCTCCTATGCACCTTTTTAATTTAGTTGAAAATAGAGAATTTGCACAGAAAAATGCAAATTAATAATATATGCTTTCATGTAAGTGCCTAAGGAATAAATTGTATAGATAAAAGGACCATTAGGTGCCAGCAAAAGGAAAGTAAAGATGTCCCAAAATGGTTAGATAAATCATCCCAGAGAAAAGGCCACCAGAAAAATGGATTGTAGAGTAAGTACAAATTAGATAAATGGGGAGAAATAAGAGTTGCTCCGGCAAGAGAAATGAAGTGAGTAAAGTCATAGAGAAGAATCTTACTGGTGCGTGGCCTGAAGAAAAACAATGATAGTTTTCATAAGAGGAAGATGTTTGAAAGCCTTGGGGTAAAATAATAAATGTGAGCACTATTCATTACTCTAATTTTAGATTGCTTTGTATCCATTTAATATTATCATTTACTGGTAATTTTGTGCCAGGAACTATGTTATATATTTTTTTCAAATTGTTATCTTTAATACAAACTTCAAGTTGCATGTTATTATTACCCTTATTATAAAGTTATGGTAACCTGTCCATGGTAAAATCATCTACTTAGTGGCAGACTCAAGAATCCTAGATTTTCTGACTTCCATTTGTCCTTGCAACCTACAAAAAAACCCCTTTCTCAATTACGTATATAATTCAGATACCAAGTATTAACCAATTGTAGAATGGTCTGTTCCTATACTGTTCATTGGTGGGTTCATCCAATCATACAGTCCTTGGATTTGCATATATAAGTAAATTTCATCATATTTATCAACAAGAACTTCAAAATTATTATGGTCTAACCTAATGATGTCCATAGTGCATTCTTCTGGGAAATCATCCCCAAAGTTTTGTTTTCAAGAAAACATTCTGCAATTAAAAATATGTAAAAATTCTACATGTTTTCATTCTTTTGAGATATCCACAATACATATGAACTTACTAGATATTCGGTGATAAAGAAACCTTATGAATTTACATTAACTCAGTATTTTCCAAAAACTACTTGCGGCGACTGGGTGGCTCAGTCGGTTGGGCATCCGACTTCAGCTCAGGTCATGATCTCATAGTCTGTGAGTTCGACCCCCACTTCGGGCTCTGTGCTGACAGCTCAGAGCCTGGAGCCTGCTTCAGATTCTGTGTCTCCCTCTCCATTTGCCCCTCCCCTGCTCATGCTCTGTCTCTCTCTGTGTCAAAAATAAATAAAAACATTAAAAAAAATTTAAAAACTACTTAATCACAGAATAGTTGTAGGGTGTGCCTGTGTCACATACCTATCAGAACTGTAGAGCATACTCTGAAATTCTGATGTAACCAAATAATAAACATGGAATGTTATTGCTACAGGGCATCAAAAGTACTTGCTGTATTATGAAAGTGGTATTTTGTCTATGATGTCAGAGAGTTTCATATTTACCAAAAATTGCAAATTTAAAAGTGCAAAAGACAATATAAATTTAGACACTTTTAAAGAACACAAAGCTGTGACGTATAATAAGCACATATTTTATGGTCTGTGGCTCTAGTTACATTTGAATGAAGTATAAAATATTATACATACAATAAAAAATGTTTTCCAAACAGCTATGTGCCAAAGGCATTTCTTTTCTATTAGTTCTCAGATGAAGTGGCGAAAAATATTTTGCTTGTCCTATATTGGTTTATTCAACAAGATGGTGAAAACAAACTCATGAGTTGGTTTTTTTTAGCCAATTACCACATAAAACCAAAGCTAAGAGAACTCAGAACATAAAATTTATAGGACCCAAGTTAATAATACTCATTCTTCTTTAGGCATCTAATTAATGACATAAATTAATGGCATAAATACCTTATAAGAAGTGTACCTAATGAAATACATTGACTGATAAATGGATAAGGGCCTGGGGACTCACACATTATTCAGGATTTCTAGGGGAAATCATGTTAGTGATGACAGTAAAGCAAAATATGTAGACATTTTCTACCAGGAGAAAAAGTCTGTACCTTTCTTTTTGAGTTATTGTGGTGAGGTTAGGAAATAGTCTGTCATTAAGAGTACCAGTTAAATTTCAAATAAAGAGAAGCAATTAGGAATCAAAGTCAAGTAATCAAGTTGGGATTGAAAAAATGAAGATCAGAACCTGAGAATCAGATATTGATCAGATAGTAAAATTAGGTTGGGGGTACCTGGCATAATTCAGGACTTACCAGTCTTGAAAGTCTCATGATAGTCATCTTACAACTACCCCTCCTCAAAACGGATAAATGATTCTTGAACCTGACTCAAAAGACAGTGTATTTTTTTTTCTTTATCTTCCTGTGTAGACCTGAATTTATAGTTGTTTGTTAAACCAGAAAGAATGTAGCAAGTTTTAGAAGAGAATCCATAGAAATACCAGGAAAGGAAAGAAATATGCAATGGTGTAGATCACTGAAAATACGCATGTGCTCTCTAAGTTGACAATATCACCTATATTCATGATGCCAACTTCCATCTAGTTTGATAACTCCAAATCTCATCTCCAGCCCAGATCATTCTTCAGCTATGGGACTACATATCTAACTGTCAACCAGATAAATATACCACATGAAATTTAAATATATTTAAAATTAAATTCATCTTTTATTACTCCAATTCTGCTTTTTTACACCAATAATGTTTCCAGCAATGTTTATCAGAAAAATAAAAGTCTTCCTAACCTCTGACCTCTTCTTAAACTCCAGTTTGTAAACTGTTACTAAAGATCTTCCATTCTCTACTCTGTATATATTGTGATTGATAGCCAACCCTTCAGATATTGCCACAGTTTGGACTTTATCAGCTCTCACTCTTGTAATATTCTTCTGGTTGTTCTCACCAAATCTTATCTCATGAACTACAATTCTATCTCCAATTCTAAGATTTTTAAAAGTCCTGTCTTGATAATATTTGTTTATGTACTTAAAATCTTTCAAAATTGCACCATCATAAGTAGATTAAAATAAGACCTACAAAACTTCTACTCTTTTATTCTGTTGCCCGCCTGCTCACCCTCATCCATCACTTCCCTTCCACATTCTCTGTGCTCTAACTGTAGTGGATTACTGATAGTTATTATAGCTCAAGGATTTGTAAAAAGCAAACACTGGCACTGCCTCTCCTAGCTCTTTACCAAAGTAGTTCTGAGGCTATGGGCAAAATGGAAAAGCTCACAACAGTGAACAGTAAGAATAATAGAATCTTGCCAAAAGTTGAGGGCATGGAATCAGAAGTATACAGAAAATATGTGTGAAGGATAACTGACATTGTTGGTATGTTGTAAAAACACTGGAGCAAAGGCATAATCATCATCAAAAATGGCTTCCTTCTACTTAAGAAAGAAAGCTTGTTATATTTGGCTCTAAAGAAATAAGTTGTCAAGCAGAGTAAAAAACAAGGGCTGGATGTTGTAATGAATTCTAGTTAAAAAAGAAGAATGACTTCTTGCAATGGAAAACCGTAGATCCAAAATTCAGTCTGCTTTCTTGTTAGACATAGGTGACACCACTCTTTGGTCATTGTATTAGTGTGTTGACTGGCAGGGGAGGGTGGTCAAGTTGGTCTACCCATTCAGCTGGAACTCATGACCTTTTTAAGTTTAATTATTGACAACATACAGAGTTATAATGCAATTGATGAAGAAACTCCACCTATCATTTTGAAAGAATTGACATTAAATATAAGGAACAGGAAACCAAGCAGTCTTTGTCTCCTGGAGGCAGCTGGAAAAATGTTTTAGTCTGTTCTCCATGAAAAGCCCTTGCTCAGAGATCCATATCCTGTACCAACTAGAAGAAAAATAGATAAATTCCCCAATACATTTCTAGAAAACTATTCATCCTCTCATACCCAGACCCTTGCAGAAAACTAAAGGAGAATTTGAGTCTAAGTAACTCTGGATTCAGAGAAATTAGGAACCATGTTAAAATCTAGAGGAATAAATTGAAGTTTACATCAGTTAGGGGTGCCTGGGTGGCTCAGTCAGTTAAGTGTCTCTTCGGCTCAGGTCACGATCTCACATTTCATGAGTTCCAGTCCCACATCAGGCTCTGTGCCAACAGCTCAGAGACTGGAGCTTGCTTTGGATTCTGTGCTTCCCTCTCTCTCTGCCCATCCCCTGCTTGTATTCTGTCTCTCTTTCTCAAAAATAAACATGGAAAAACAAACAAATAAATTTAATCAATTAATTAAGTAATTAATTAAAAAAAAGTTTACATCAGTAAAAAGTAAGTTCTCCCTTCTTAATTGAGAATGCTAGCTGCCAGGCTGTAGGATTCCTTTCAGAACTTATGCAACAAAGAGAATAGATACATAGATTTAAGTATTTGTTAGACCTTCCAGATGGAAGGCCAGATCCATCTATGGTGCCTTACTTTAAAGTGTGAATGGACATTTGAGTGAAGCCTCTAACATCAAGATAGAAACAAAACGGAAAAATAAAAACACAGATAAAGAAACAATATAAGGGGTAGACAAAAACTTCAAAAAAGCAAATATAATAAATCAATGCTACTAAGAAAAAACAACATGTATGAAAGCTTTTAAAAATTAAAAGTGAAAGTAAACATAAATAAAGTGCACTAAAGAAATGAGTTACCAAGCCATAAAAGATATGGAAGAGTCTTAAGTGAATTTTGTAAGTGAAAGAAGCCAATCTGAAAAGGCTATATACTGCATGATTCCAAATACATGACATTCTGGAAAAGACAAAACTATGGGGACAATAAAAAGATCAATGGTTGCCAGGCATTGGGTAGGGGGTTAAGAGACAAAGCACAGAGGATTTCCAGGGCATTGAAAATACTTTATATGATACCCCTGATGGTAGATATATGTCATTATACATTTGTCCAAACCTACAGAATATGCAACACCAAGAGTGAATCGAAATATAAACTATTTGGGTGATTATGATGTGTCAGTGTAGTTTCATCAATTGTAACCAATGCACCACTCTGGTGGGGGATGTTGATAATGGGGGAGGCTAAGCATGTGACAAGGTAGAGGATATATAGGATATCTCTGTACCTTCCTCTCAATTTTGCGATGAACCTAAACTGCCCTAAAAATTATCTTAAAAATATAAACAGTTGAAGGGTGCCTGGGTGACTCAGTCAGTTAAGCGTCCGACTCTTGGTTTCAACTCAGGTCATGATCTCGTGGTTTCATGAGTTCAAGCCTTGCGTCGGGCTCTGCATTGGCAGCATGGAGTCTGCTTGGTATTCTCTCTCTCTCCCTCTCTGTGCCTCCCCACTTGCACCGTCTCTGTCTCAAAATAAATAAATAAACTTAAAAAATTTTTAAAAATATAAACAATTGATGGACTAGAAGACAAAGTTGAGGAACTCTTTCCGAAAATAGAATTTAATAAACAACAAGGTGAAATTACATGAGAAAATTAGAGAATTATTAAAATCATCTGAGGAGATTTCAAACTATACTAATGTCAGGAGCTCATCAATTAAATTAGAATGTCTGGGTATGGAACCTGGGCATTAACATTTAAACAAAAAACCAAAAAACTGTCTAGTATGTACATGGTGCTAAAATATCTAATAACCAGATAACGGACATGCAGAGGGAGAGAGACAATGAGAAAAAGGCACAGAGGATATTATTAAATAAATAATATTTTGAAATATCTTAGAACCAAAGAACATGTATTTCCAGATTGAATGATTCCAGCAAAATTCTGGAAAAGTGCTGTTGAATAGAAACATAATGCAAGCTACAAATAGGAGCCACATGTGTAATTTAAAATTTTCTAGTAGCCACATTAAAAAAAAAGTTGGGGTGCTTGGGTGGCTCGGTTGGTTAAGCATGCGACTCTTGATCTTAGCTCAGGTCATGATCTCACAGTTTGTAAGTTCAAGCCCCACATCAGGCTGTGTGCTGATGGCACAGAGCCTGCCTGGGATTCTGTCTCTCCTTTTCTCTGCTCCTCCCCTGCTTGTGCTTGCTCTTTCTCAAATTAAATAAACAAACTTAAAAAAAAAAGAGTTAAAGTAAAAGATAAAGTTAATTTTAAGAATATATTTTATTTATCCTAATATATCCAAAATATTATATTTCAACATACAACCAATATAAAATTGAGACACTTTTATTCCTTTTTAATATCAAATCTTTGAAAGCAAGTGTTTATTCTGTTCTAACAGCATATCTATATTCAATCTAGCTAAATTTCAAATGTTCAATAGCCATGTGTGGCTATTAGCTACTATAACTGAAAAGCACAGATCTATACTCTAGAGAATGTTCAATAAAGCCACTTTTAAAAAGTTCCACACCCCCTATCATATCATTAGCAAAATTTCCAACTTCAGAAATAACAAGATGATCCTAAAATTGTCTGTAGGAAAGAAAAATACAGTCCACATATGAAGGATCAGGAATCAGAACAACCATGAACATCTGAAGAACTGTAACAAGAGAAGACAAATGGAGCCACACCATCCAAAGAATTCAACATATAATTCTGTACATAGGAGGTAATGTTTTTCAATATACAAGGTCTAAAATGTTTGCCTCTCATGTGACCTTCCTCAGGATGCCATTATCGCGTACACTCTAACAAATTAAAAACTAATAATAATTTTAAAAAGTCCTAGGATCCAGGAAATGGGTCTCCAGTAAAGGAGAAAGGCAAACAAAATTCTCAGGATTACAGTAAAGGGAAGTCTCAGAATGATAGCTGGGTAAGAGCCCAAGGCAGAAGAAGGCCAGTTTGAACAGAGCACATGGCTTCAAGGTATGCCTCCAAAGACGTAAAAGAAATCTGTATGTAATCCGGTGCCTATGAAGAGAAGCTTTCTGAAGCTTGGTAAGAACACTTAAAGATGAAATTAGTGGTATTTTCATAGAAAGCTGCAAATTGATTTAAAAAAATTTTACCTAGGCCCACCCTGGCGAAAATAAATATATAAAAATCAATCACAAAGGTAAAGGAAGAAATAGTTTTGTAAGCATTTAATTTTGGAAAATAAAACTGGGTAACCAGAAAAGGAGGATTACACCATTGAAAAAAATAATAAGTATTTTCAAGGAAAAACTCTTGAGAAATAAGAATTTTATATTTTAGCCATTTTTCCATGTAATTTATGAAAAGACTGAAAGTTACCATACATATACTCTTCATTTAAAAAAAAAAAGGAAAAAATATTTTCTGACACCAATCAAAGAATAGCCCAAAGAATGGCAAAGTTGACATTTATAAAAACCATAAATACTACATTCAGTAAATCTAAGTTAAGTCTAAATTTCTCTCAATACAGTTAAAGAAGTGTGTAAAATTTAAAAAGAGTTTTCCTGGGCATCTGGATGGCTCAATACATTAAGCACCCAACTCTTGATTTTAGCTCAGGTCATGATCTTATGCTGGTGAGATAGAGTCCTGTGTTGGGCCCTGTGTTGGGCTCTGAACTGGGCATACAGTCTGCTTAAGATTCTCTCTCTCTCTCTCTCCCTCTGCCCCTCTCTTGCTCTCTCTCTCTCCTTCTCAAAAATAAATAAATAATAAATAAATAAATAAATAAATAAATAAATAAATCTAAAAAGAATTTTCA
>NW_026059976.1:0-27028 GCF_023721935.1 Panthera uncia | reverse complement strand
ATCAAAGACATAGGAGGAGAAACCCAGGGCCATCAAAGACATAGGAGAAGAAACCCAGGGCAGAACAACCAGTAGTTTCATAAAAGGTGAAAAGGGGAAGTTCCTGGATTGTAACAAGCACGAGTCTGGAGGAAATTATAAGTGTTGTATAATTTCCTGAAGATGGCCACCACTCCTGTAATACTGGGAAAGCTTCCCTGGAAGGGGAGAGCGCTATGAAATCAGGACAGGAGATGCTCTGGACAGTTAGGTGAACACCAGCATTCGCTAAGACAGATCACAGTGGTGCAGGTGCTGGAGGCCACATATTCCCGCCACCCAACCCAACAGGCACGGGAAAAACTCATTCAAGCACGGCTCCTAGCTACCAGATGATCACACCTGGCCAGTCACTAGAGCTGAAACACAGGACACTACGCGGCATAGTAAATAAACAGTAAATTAAAAAAAGTGTAATGAATTGATTACATCTAGTATTCACATAGATAATATGTCAATATTACCATATTAATACTACAGTGCTTCTCTCTGGGGACAAGTTACCCAGCAAAATACCAACCAGTCAACCAAACAGTATGTTAACCCTTCAATTCAGAAAGGAAATAAAAACCAAAACAAAACTGTGTACGGATCCACTGTATCTTTGCACTTCAACAGAAAGTAAGGAAAATAGAGCTGGGGATTCTATACTCTCCAAATTCTACAGAATTGTTCTGTAACACTAAGAAACTTCAACTAGATAGGCAGAATAACAACTCAATAGAGTCATAAAGTGAGAATAAGGGCGCCTGGGTAGCTCAGTTGTTTAACTGACAGACTTTGGTTTTGGCTCAGGTTATGATCTCATGATTTGTGAGTTCAAGCCCCACATTGTGCTCTGCGCTGACAGTGCTGAACCTGCTTGGGATTTTCTCTCTCCTCTCTCTCTTTCTGCCCCTTCCCCACTTACACACACACACACACACACACACACACACACACACACTCTCTCTCTCTCTCTCTCTCTCTCAATAAATACATAGACTTTAAAAAAAAGTGAGAACAAATTTACACAATACTGGAAAGTTTTCATCTCCTCCCTGTTGTCATCTCCTCAATTAGCACAGAGTTGAGTATATATTAGGGACCACTAGATATTCATCAAATTAATAAATGAATGACTATTAGCACAGGGCTGCAAATTGCATTAGTACCCAGAGACATCAGGTATATATATTTACATATTCAATATAATATTAAGTTTGGTGTTAGTGAAGACACTAACTTTTACTGAAGACAGTTTTCTGTTAAAGAAAAACATATGAAATATTTATTAAATAAGTTTATATTTAAACATGATTATTTGCATTTCACTGAACAGTAGACTTTTATTATATCCTGGTTCATGAGTTAAACACTGTGCCAGACCATGTTGTAAAGTTTTTCCGAGCTGATAAATTCTGCATGCACTGTGGCAGAGCTAAGAATGGCTTTTCAAGTCAAGAATACCAGTGAGGTAATTGGTGGAAATTTTCACATCAACGCAGAAGGTGAACAGGTGTCAAAGCTTTCAAAATTTGAAGAATTTGTTGAGAAAAGGATCAGCAAGTATATAATTACAGTCATCATGTCTTGTTTAGTTGATATAAATGGTTAGTTCTCTTGCTCTAAATAGCAAGATTTTATTTATTGAAATTTCCAGAAAATTTAGCCAAATATGTAAAGGGAAGTTTTTAAAAAGGAGTAAAAAAAATAAAAAGACAGACATAAAGACAGCAATGTGAATGTGCAACTCAAAACCTAGCTTCAGCTCTTAACCCTAGTGAAGCAGAGGGGACCCCAAGCGGCAGGTGGAACAGCACAAGAAACCCGGATGGCGGCTCCATGGCAGATCTTACTTTCCAGCCGTCATCACGACAAGATTTCCTTCCCCAGATGTTCTTACAATGTTTCTTCCGCCCTCCTCCCTTCGGGAGCTGGTACATACTGTTAGTCCCTGAAAGTGGCACAGGTTTAATGACACAGAGGGGTCAGTGCAAATTAGGAGTCCAGTTCATGAAAGTTCTGCCCAATTCCCCTGGGAAGCCCCTTCTTAGAACCCAGTGCCTTGCTGTGAGGGAGCCCAAACAGCCCACGAGGGCCCCGTGTGGAGACGGAATGAAGCCTCCAGCTCACATCCCCAGCTGAGCTCCGGCCAACAGTCAGAGTCGACTTGCTAAGTTAAGCATTCTGAAAGTGGTACCCAGGCCTCAGGCAAGGTGTCCCAGTTGATGGAGCACAGATGGGATGGTCCCTCAAGTCTGGCAAAACTGCAGCTTTCATGAGCAAATTTAAAAACTGTAATGTGAAGACATGCGAATCTTGCTGGTAGTTTCATGCAGTGATTGATAATCAGATCAAGCACCTAATTTTGCAAGTAAATATGTTTAATTTTCCTATGTGGCAATAAAAATATGCCCCTCATTAAACAAATATTTGCCCTAACTACTGAAATTTGTAAAATTAAAATTCTCCATTTCACAGAATGTTAAACAATGGGTCAATCTGTTAAAAAGGATGATGAAGCATAAAGCTTGATCATTCTGGATTTTATAGCATAGTATTTAATTCAAGATACATGACTTTAAAAGAAAACAGCTTTTCGGGTGCCTGGGTGGCTCAGACGGTTAAGCGTCCCGCTTCAGCTCAAGTCATGATCTCTCAGTCCGTGATTTCGAGCCCTGCATCAGGCTCTGTGCTGACAGCTCAGAGCCTGGAACTTGCTTCAGATTCTGTGTCTCCCTCTCTCTCTGCCCCTACCAGGCTCACACCTCTCTCTCTCTCTCTCTCTCTCTCTCTCTCTCTCAAAAAGCAAATAAACATTAAATTTTTTTGAAAAAAAAAAAAACCAAGAAGACAGTTTTTACTTATTAGTTGTAAGACCATGAAAGTTATGTAAACCCTTTATCTCAGACATCTCATGTACCAAGTGACCATAATAGTGGTAGCTACCCACCAGGATTTCAGTTAATATTCCCGTAGAGTTTAGCACAGTTCATGACAATCTGAACAATCTCTATAACCGCTAGTCACTATTATAATTTATTTTTATTCCCCCAAATCTAGAGCATGGCCTTGTCCCTACCGTGAAACTGCATAGGAATGACAGAGATGCTTAGTCTGCTATCTGGAAGAGACAGGAAGGGTGCTCAGAGGTGCTTTATAAAACCAATGCCCTCTGCTTCCCAAACACCAACAACACATCAAATACTGTTAAACAGTCATCATGCTGAGTCACCAATTTTAGTCACTGTGTCTCTATGCCCCTTCTCTTGTGACCTCATTGGTATGACAGCTACATAAATCAACTCAAAGCTAAATTAATACTGAAAATATTTTCCTCATAATTTCAATTAAGCTTTCAAAAAATAATGTTCACTCTCATTAATAGTCTTCTTGCTGGTATAGTCAACAAAATCACACCATGACATATAACCTTAGGTCATCTACAACTATTTGTCCCGACAAGTTCTACATTAGCCTTTTTGTCTTTGAAATTACTCCATTTAGCTGAAAATTTACATTATTTTCTTCATGAAATGCACATCACAACATTTCTTCCCCCCCCCCCCCCCAGCTTCTTTGCTTCACACAAGCCAACTGGGCCACTAGTTACTTATGCTGGAAGACACAGGAGTAAATCTCAACCATTTAAGATCTACTAGATCTCAAAGTAAGGCTCAGAGATGCAACATTGGATAATGATCCTTAGAAGCGCACAGAATGCAACATGATTTACACTCAGGAGAAGGAATTTCTTTTTTTATTCTTTCAAAATCTCAAAAACAGAGAGGATTCCCCAAACCACAGTTCTTATGTGTTTGAGAGGAAAAAAAAAACACCTCAAATACCTCCCAACAAAGTCTGACATCCTGAGACACATTCCAACACAGAAAAAGCTGAATGTTTAACAGAAGAACAGCAAAGACATTAGTCAAGAAAAGATACTAATCTCCTAAGAATTTGGCTCCTTTTAAGGAGAATTATTATTATTATTTTTTTATTTTTAAGGGAGAAATTGATATTTTAGTGTAAGTAGGATATATATTTGCCTTATAACTTTTATTCTTAGGTATAAATATTTATTACCCAGGCCCAAGGTGTGAATACCAAGCTGACAGCAACTTACAGCTCTATTAGAATAGTAAAAAAACAGATGTAGAATCAAGTGTAGAAGATAAGTATTCATGCCTTACCTTTCTGCTTCTTTAAAACACATCTTTAAGAATAGAAATGTGCATTCAGAATTCATTAGCTTCCACCTCCAAAGAACCAAGCACAATCTCCAATAAGATTTTACAACTCTTAAGAGGCTGAAAAGTACTCTATTGACCTGTATGTCTTCTGACTTAGGACTTATAAACTTAAGGAAATACTGAAATTATTTCTTCGAGTTTCCTAGAACATGTTGGCAACTGAACTCTATTATGATCTATAGGTGGAAAGAATAAAATAAAACAATCAGTGTCAAATGGGTGGTTGCTTTGCGACACACTTTTGACTTTGTAAGTGATGCCATAATGTGTGGTGACCAAACTCTGCCATACTCTCTGAAAATGGTTTTAGACATAAATACTTTCAACCCCCGCACCGTGCAGTTTGCTATTCTCCACTGACATGTTTGCAAAATATTTGAATGGGGTCTCACTGAGGTCAAAGAGGTGCAAGTGAAGGTGAAAGAATGGGAGTATATTTACCGGAGTTCTGAGCTCAGGTATGGCAGCTTGGTAGGTGAGCGGGCGACAGTCACGAGTGTTCGGCACAAGGACACAAGGAAGAAACATCGGACCCAAGTCATCTCCGTCCAGAATATCCACCGTGAGGGTGGTGGTGGTGGTTCGCCGCTCATTCAGATTTTGTGCCCGGTCCTGGGAGAGAGGAAAACA
This sequence comes from Panthera uncia, assembly GCF_023721935.1. NCBI lineage: Eukaryota > Metazoa > Chordata > Mammalia > Carnivora > Felidae > Panthera > Panthera uncia. The sequence continues at coordinate 22,124 of NW_026059976.1, read as the reverse complement.
GAGAAGAAAAACAAAAAAACAAGATGGACTTCACGTTCCCATCAGCTTGACTAGACTGGACACAGAATTCTTCCTGATCGTAGGCACCTGGCCTCTCTTAGAGCATTTACTTTAGAAAACTTGCAGCTGCAATACTTTCTTAGCCCTTTGAGACGGCAATCTTCTCCCAGCTCAAACCTCTGCCAGTTTTACAACCCAGCACCCTCATTCAAGGACCTGGGAGCTGTCCCTTCGGAAAGTAATCACTGAAGAAGACAGAGCCCCCACATCCCTGTCTCCGTGGGAGGATAGGAGCCTACCCTCCACACGAGGCTTGCGCCACATTGTGAAAATATCTCCCATCCTTAAGAAATTAAGCCATTTCACTTCTCCTTTGGGAAGACCGATTAGCGAAAACCCTTGGCTATTGATTCCTCCACCACAAGCCCAGCCGGGTGCACGCACATGCACCCGGCTCGCTCACTCTCTCTCTCTTTTGATGATATTTCAAGCAATCTAGATACATTTTAGATGAATTTTGGTTACTTCCAAAAACAAACAACAACAAAAATGAAAACAAAAAACCCACATCCTGAACAAAAAAAAAAAAAAAAAAGAAAGAAAGAAGGAAAGAAAAAAAGAAACAAAGAAAGAGTAAAATGAAGGGAGAAAAAAGAGAAAAAAAACCCACCAGATGTGCTATACTCTTAATGGAGAAATGCTGTTTAATGATTCACATAAGCTTTTCTACTATAAATTATTTTGAGACCAGCATTGCTTGTCTTCTGGTAGGATGATGCTGTCATTGAAATAACCTAGTTTTCCAAGCTTCCAGGTTCTAACTGTCTTATTTTGTTTCTTTATTCTTTGGGATTCTAAAACCACAGCTTCTACGAAGCGTACCCTTGTAGCAATAATGGGAACTATCTATTCAATGTTCTCTTTTTTCCACTATGTTATGGAACAATGAGAACAGGGATTTTTGTTTTGTTTTGTTTTCCCCTATTTTACCAAGATACCACTGACATATAGCACTGCATGAGTTTAAGATGCACAACATTTGACTTGCATATGTGAAATGGTTTTACAATAGGTTTAGTTAGCATCTATGATCTCCTACATGTACAGAAAACAAAAAGAAAAAGAAAGAGAAATTCTTGTGAAGAGAATTCCTATCTCAGATCTTAACAATGCTCTATCCCTTCTTTCATCCGACTTGAGTTCAGAACGCATTCTGGTCTCTTCATTATGAAACAGCCTTGACTAAGATCTTGTCTACTCACTTAAACTGGCCCAGTGTTGTTGTCATTGTTGCTTTTCTTGCTGTGACAATACATCGTTATTAGCTATAATCCATATTTCTGAGATCTCCCGACTTTCTATCTAATGTCCGTTTTCTGGATCCCATCCAGGACTCCACTTATATTTTGCCATCATGTCCCCTCAGGCTCCTTTTGGTTATGAAAATTTCTCCAATTTCCCTTGTCTCTCATCTCCTTGACAATGTTGAGAACGAGTCAGGCACTTTGGAGCATATTCCTCAATGGGGACTTGATGTTTTTTTCAAGATCAGGCTGGGGTGGTACATTTTGGGGAGGAAGACCAGAGAGGTCCAGCATCATTTCATCACATTGTATCAAGAGTATATTATTATTAACACGACTCATGATTTAGGCTAACCTTGATCACCTGGTTGAGCTTCTGTTCATCATGGTTCCCCATTGTAAAGTTATTCTTTCTTGTTTCCTTTTTCATTTCTTTGGGAAGAAATCACTATGTGAAGCCCATGTTAAGGAGTGGAAGTGATTTCACTAGAAATTCATATTAATTATATTTATCTAAAGAGTGTTTATCAGGAGGACACAAGGAAGACACTGGACCTGTAATCTGCAAGTCACCAGTTAGTAAATCTAAGAAAGCAGAGGACAGGTTTTCCTTCTCAAAAAAGGGATGAATACAATCAAGATTAATCACTACAAGGTTATACTAATAATTATGATTGGTTGAATGTATAGGGGATAGAGATTTTTAAGAAGTCCTTCTTTAATTGTAAATTTTCCTTGTCTGTTTATTATATTCAGTATAGTTGAAAGTACAGTAGGAGCAGCAAATGCCATATGAGATAATTTTGGTGCTCCACAAATTAGCTTTAAAACTTAACACTTTAGGGGCGCCTGGGTGGCACAGTCGGTTAAGCGTCCGACTTCAGCCAGGTCACGATCTCGCGGTCTGTGAGTTCAAGCCCCACGTCGGGCTATGGGCTGATGGCTCGGAGCCTGGAGCCTGTTTCCGATTCTGTGTCTCCCTCTCTCTCTGCCCCTCCCCCGTTCATGCTCTGTCTCTCTCTGTCCCAAAAATAAATAAAAAAACAAACAAACAAAAAAAAAACTTAACACTTTAGGGCACCTGGGCGGCTCAGTCAGTTAAGCTTCTGACTTCAGCTCAGGTCATGATCTCATGGTTCGTGGGTTTGAGCCCGGCATCTGGAGCTTGCTTCGGATTCTGTGTCTCCCTCTCTCTCTGTCCCTCCCTCACTTGTTCTTTGTCTTTCTGTCTCTCTCAAAAATAAATATTAAAAAAAAATTAAATACTATACTGTAAATGTATGAGTTTTGAGTACATACGGAAAAAATTATTATTAAAGTACAGTTGCCACACAATGTCACATTAGTTTCAGGTGTACAACATAGTGATGCAAAGTACAATTTTATGCCATGCCCCCCACACCTGGAGCTATGATTGGTCAGCACACAACGTTATTTCAGAATCACTGTATTCCCTGTGCTGTGCCTTTCATCCCCATGAACTATCCATTCCATACCTAGAAGCCTGTATCTCCCTTTCCCCTTCACCCATTTTGCCCTCCCACAGCCATCTCCCCTCTGGCAATCACTATTTTGTTGAAAATATTAATTTGGCATAAATTCATATATTTCTTGCAAATTTTAAAAAACACAACTGGCTCATCAAATCTGACATTTTAAAAATTATGGTTGCTTAGGATAAAGTTTTTCAAAATGCCAAATCAATCAAAGCTGATAAAAAATATTAGATAACATTTCATGTGATATGGATGTGGAAAAATATCTGAATATCCCATAAGCAGTATTTCTGCACTTAAATGCCACACAACCTTACCCCTTATATGTCATCCCCAAGTCAATGGTAGATACAGTTGAGTGTTTATCAAACTCTTTCAATCTGTCAGCAACAAATCTAACTATTCTCTACCTCTTTGGGTCATTAAGACTCCTTAAAATGGAGTACAAGTGCATAAGAGTGGGTGTATGTATGATTACCAAAATATATAATTTAGGTTTTTTTTTTTTTTTTAATTTTTTTTTTCAATGTTTTTTATTTATTTTTGGGACAGAGAGAGACAGAGCATGAACGGGGGAGGGGCAGAGAGAGAGGGAGACACAGAATCGGAAACAGGCTCCAGGCTCTGAGCCATCAGCCCAGAGCCCGACGCGGGGCTCGAACTCACGGACCGCGAGATCGTGACCTGGCTGAAGTCGGACGCTTAACCGACTGCGCCACCCAGGCGCCCCTAATTTAGGTTTTTATGTCATATTTTACCAGCTAGACCCCAAGATCTGACCTTGACTGCCCATCTGCTTGCATTCACTGACCTTTATCTCACATTTTCCCTTGAGCTCCTCTCTCCAGCTTATCTCTTAACTCAGCATGGAAAGCATGGAAAGCATGGAAAGCAAAACCTTCCCTCAAGTGAGCAAGCGAGCGACTGTCCTGACAAGACCTCCAACCAGCCCAGATCATGTTGACCAGTTTGAGCTCAACCCCTTACTCACACCTGAGCCAATGGTCCACGGTGTGACCTCTAGAAAGACTGACAACTATCTCTACTCACTGCAATACTAAAGTCTCCACCCAAGGAGGAGCACAAGTCTCATTACATAACACACAGCATGTGTGTAGGCAGGTTTCCCTAGGACATACGCACGACCCTATATCTGCGTCTACAGATGATGACGAGGCTCCCCTATCTAAATATCCCTCCTAACCCTAAACAAAGGAACCCATTCCCTCCCCAGAGAGCCAGGGCTTTGGAAGTCATTCCCCATGATCTCCTTGTTTGCTGCAAATAAAGTTTTCTTTGTGTGGCAACTCATCAGGTACAGTTTCTGATGCACCAAGGAGCAGCTCACGTTGGTTTGGTTATAATATTGGGAAAAGATACTGTTTACAAAGTGTTGATTTATAAAATATGAACTTTTTACTGGGAGGAAAAATAGTAAAGAAGCTACTGTCAGGGAAGAAAAAAAAATTCCCTCCACCCTTGTAGCTTCTTGGCTGAGACCCCACACAAGAGAAAACAGATTAGCAGGAAAACAAACAAACAAAATGCTTTAATGATATGTACCCACACATACAACCAGGAAAACTGGGCAACTCCCCAAAATGGCCCAAACTGTCACCTTAAACCCAGGCTTCAGCAAAGGACAAAAGAAGACGTTGGGGATGGAGAGTGGGGAGAACTGGGTTTCAGGCAAGGCACAGTAAAACAAGCCTTTCCCTCTGACAGAAGCTTCTCCGGATTTAGCCATTCTCCTCTTCCTGGAGGGGGAGGGACACCCTTGCAGGTGGAGAGTCCCGTGTAGGCATAAACTGCCTACTTAGTTTTCAGAGCTTCCCTGTTGTCTGCTGTTTTGAAACCATAATCCTTATGCCAGTGAGGCATATTCTGTGGTGACAAATTCTGCTCCTCTCCATGTCTACACACAGAGGTAGCACTGACAGATACCCACAGTCCCTCTACACATGCGGATATTCTGCAGGATTTGTCATTAAAATATATTATATAATGTGAGGGGTATGAATATGAAAGTAGGTCTCCAGCTCACTGTGCACTTGTGAGCCCATGGAAGGCTTTAATCTGTGATGTTCTTCTCCCAGTTTAGAACCAAATTTGACCTTAAAAATTCATCTAAAACACAGCCCCTGGAAATTGAGATAAAAACCAAAATGAAAAGAAACTTTCGCTCTTTCTAGTAAAATGCTACTGCTGAAGATTATTCTAGATAAAAGAAATAACATTCTAAATTGGGAGTGGCATAAATAAAACATAATTATTTGCATAAATATTTTATGTGATTTTCTGAAGTCTGTATTTCCATTCATTCCTATGTGAGAATCCAAAACATATTAAAAACTAATCACCCCCTCCCCGCCCTGCCAAATTCCTTCCTTCTTTACTCCCATTTTCATTCCTCATTTCTCTTATTTCCTTTACAAAAGTAAGGTATTTTACATTTTTAAACATTTTTTAAAAAGATACTTCATTAGCTTAAAAACTATGACTGTAACTGTCAAGCAAGAATATATCTTTAAAAAAATTTTTTTTTAATGTTTACTTATGTTTTTGAGAGAAAGAGAGCAATGAGTGGGAGAAGGGAAGAGAGAGAGAGAGAGGGAGATACAGAATTGGAAGCAGGCTCCAGGCTCTGCGCTGTCAGCACAGAGCCCGACGCGGGGCTTGAACTCACAAGCGGTGAGATCATGACCTGAAGCTGAAGTCGGACGCCGAACCAAAGGGGCCACCCAGGCATCCCAAGAATATATCTATTTTAATTATTCTATAATATATATATATAAGATATAAGATATATATATCTTATATAAATATAATATAGATATAAGATATATATAAGATAGATATATATAAGGTATATATGATATATATAAGATATATATAAGATACGTATATAATATATATAATATATATAAATATATATAATATATATTATATAATATATAATATATAAATATATAATACATAATATAAATTATATATAAGATATATATAATATATAATATATAAGATGTAAGATATAAGATATAAATAAAATATATCTATTTTATTTATTCAAGTATGACTGTTTAATTTGTATTTTCTCAATGTGCATTATTATTTCACATATCACTTACACACTTGCTAACATTAAACATTAACGTCCATGAAACATTTAATTAGCTGCCATACAAATAGGTCACTACTTAACAACTGTGAGTTCAGCTTACAAGGAAGTGCAGGTGATATGAAGAATAATCCAGTGTAAAAGCCAAAATCCAGTAATTTAAAAGCCTATGTATATTCAACACAGAATCAAGAAGGTCATAAGGAATATTCAGCAGTGTGTGGAATCTGACCTAGCTGGAATATTCTGTCTGGGCTGAACAGGAAAGCAGCACTGACTTGGTCCCTGAATCCTCAGCATGTACATTCAAATTCTCAATCCACTGGTCCCATATGACGGCAACACAAGCTACAAACCTTGAGAACCACATTGTAACACGATGGCTGCTGTAGCCAAGACACCCACTGTCTTTGAATGAAGTGTTTACTAAATAAGTAGAAATTTTCATCAACATATTGCTAGGAAGAACTAATTTATTTCTTCAAAAAAGAGATATGTGTTTAGAACTTCAGAGATACTGACTTTTATAAATAGCTCAGAGATAACGGATTCATCATCACAGTCCACACTTTTTACAAAGCACAGTTTTATAAAATTGCAAATATTTAAACTGACGGTGTTAAGGAAATAAAACACCTGCGTCTGATGAGAAGTAAGGCCCCACCCCTTTATCCTAATCAAAAGGCTTTCTTTCTAGAAAATAGTTTCATTGTCCACTGTTCTTTGATCAGCGGAGATGAATGCTAATTTGTGATTCACTCAGTACCTGCTCTCTATTTACAAGTGTATCCAGTTAAATATTGTCAGGGAGGAGCTAGGGATGATTTGGACTGCAGCAAATACTAAGAAATTCTGTGAATCTCAGTTCTAAAATGAGGATGGAACAGGGGCGCCTGGGTGGCTCAGTTGGTTTCTCCAGTGGGGTAGTCCTCATTAAAAACAGCCTTCGCTGGGGCACCTGGGGGGCTCAGTTGGCCAAGTGTCCAACTCGTGAGTACGGCTCACATCATGATCTCACAACTCATGAGACAGAGCCCTGCATCGGGTTCTGTGCTGATAGCACCGAGCCTACTTGGGATTCCCTCTCTCTTCTCTCTCTGCCCCTCCCCTGTTCATGTTCGTTCATTCATTCATTCATTCTCTCTCTCTCAAAATAAATAAACATAAAAAAAAAACAGCTTTTAGGGGCACCTGGGTGGCTCAGTCTGTTAAGCATCTGACTGCTCCTGAGGTCATACATGATCTCACAACTCATGAGACAGAGCCTTGCATCGGGTTCTGTGCTGACAGCTCAGAGCCTGCAGCCTGCTCCAGATTCTGTGTCTCCCACTCTCTCTGCCCCTCCCCTGTTTGTGTGAGCTCTCTCTCTCTCTCTCTCTCTCTCTCTCAAAAATAAACATTATTTTTTTTTCAAAAAACTAAAAAAAAGAAATGAGTACGGAACAGACATGCTGATGTTTTGGTTTGTTTTTGAGCCGCTGCCATAGAAGACTTGGCATAGACTTCCAACATTTACATACTCAGTATTCAAGTGCTTTGTAGCTAAAACACACACACACATGCGCGCGTGCGCACACACACACACACACACACACACACAAACTGGCTAGCAGCAAGCACCTCCCAGACTCACTCATAGATACATATATTACAGACTCTTTCATTACTTTATCAGCTATTTGCAGTAGGGAAAGAAAAAAAATGCAACATAATTAGGTTTGCCCTGAATCTTCTGACCCTGACTCTTCACCTAGGACCATGGGGGTGTTTGCCCTGCTCTGCTCACCAATGACAGATGGACGATCCCTGACTGGAAACACGAAACTTATCCTAGAGTAACTTGATTCCATTACATTGTTTTATTCAAAATGGAAAAAAAAAAAATAAAGAAGCAACAAGATTGTGTGGGTCTAAACCATTTTAGAAGTGATTTTTTTTTTCCTGGAAAGTTTTTTTTTTTTTTTTTTTTTTTTGGATTGAGACATTTAATGATTTTCCTTAATTTTTATGCACACTGGTAGACAGAATAGCATGACACTTTGCATCTCCACATGCTTACACACCCTGACCACTGGGCACTGTATAAATCTGTGTCAGCCATCAGGTGCCATCACCATCTCCCTCTTTCACGCCTATTCCCCAGAGTACGCCCAAGAATGGGCGGAGCTCAGAACAACTGGTGTAAAATTCAGCACTTACTCCATAAGCAGTAGGAAGGACAGGTGAGGGAAGGTCAGAGTGGGAGCTACTGCTGAAAAGTTGTTTACAGAAATTGACATCCAGAAGTATATGAAGTGATTGTTTTACATACAAGCCCATATAATTACAATGCTTACACACTGATCTGAATACTCATACATTGGGAGAAAAGACAGAGCAAGAAAGAAGTGGCATTCTTCCGAATTAGAATATCTTGTTATGAAAGACAACTAAGCGTTCCTTCTCTAGATTTTTGATATTTCAGAAAATATGAAATTCTTCCTGTTATTGGTAAGATGATTTAGAATTACTCTATGATTTTATTTTATTTTAATTTTTATTTAATTTTATTTATTTTAGAGAGAGAGAGAGAGAGAGTGGGAAGTGCAGAAGGAGAGAGACAGAATCCCAAGCAGGCTCCACATTCAGCACAGAGCCCAATGTGGGGCTCCATCGCACAACCCTGGGATCATGACCTAAGCCAAAATCAGAGTCAAATGCTTAACCAACTGAGCCACCCTGGCATCCCTACCCTGGCTATGATTCTAAATTAAATGTAAACTTTTTTTTCTGACAACTAATTAAGGGCTCCGGAGTATGGAAGAGTCCTCAGTATTTCCTTCAGGATAACAGTAATACAAAGGAGAGCTTGCTTTGGAACAATATCCATGTATAAGGAGATAAGTTTGATTTGTTTGTGATTTAGGGTAACATAACAAAATTGGAGTTTGTGGTACAGACTATATTGGAAACTTCAACAGTAAGAAAATCTAGGGATCTTTGTACAATCTCTGAACTTTCTTTTCTAGATTTCTTTTCCTTCTGTTTTCTAGAATTAATCATTCTCTCATTGCCCATTCATACTTAAACCATGGTTAATAATGTTGCAAATATTCCTCATGTAAACAAGTGGCAAGTTTTCTTAATTTTGTTAACCAAAACTCTTCCAGCTTATTTGAGAATCCCAACATGTGGTGCACTTGGGTGGCTCAGTCGGTTGAGCATCTGACTTCGGCTCAGGTCATGATCTCGCAGTTTGTGGGTTCGAGCCCCACATTGGGCTCTGTGCTGACAGCTCAGAGCCTGGAGCCTGTTTCAGATTCTGTGTCTCCCTCTCTCTGCCCCTACGCCACTCACGCTCTGTCTCTCTCTCTAAAAAACAAATTTAAAAAATTAAAAAAAAGAATTCTAATATGTCCACAGGGATAAAAAGAAACTTCCTAATTACATGAAATTAGAATAGTTTCCTTTGTACATCAATCAAATCTTTGTACCATAAGCAAAGCCAGGTCAAAGCACTCGTCCATCCACTTACATACCACCTACTTTAAAATCAAAACTGTTCATATTTCAACTGTCTTTAGGACTCCAAGAGAAAAACGTAGGTTTTGAATGTACGTGATCTACATTGTACGACAGTTTACGTAGCATTGACAAAATAAAAAAACACCAAAGGATATAAAAATGTAACTAGAAACATGTAACAGTCTGTGGACTCCATGATCCTATATAAATATAAAAGTGTAAATTATATAGATGAAAGGGTTCCAGAGTGGACCCTCCCAGAATGTGCCACTTTGACATGTGAGTTATTGTGAACACAAAGCCCCTGAGACCCTGTGTCTCAGGAGATACTTTTGTCCCTCTCTTAGCCACACAGAAAAAATCTCATTTGGGGTATTTCACAGAATATGAATTATTGGAGATAAATTTTACCTGAGTGAGTCCTCTGTATGTAGAACAGCCAATTAGCAAACATCTGCTTTTCTTATCACCCTATGAACTGCACTGTTTTCTTGTAAAATCCTAGACCCCTGCCCCCTTCTCCTTAGTTCAGAAGGACATATATTTCTGATTGTGCCTGTGTTTGGAATGTCTATGTGGATTCCCATACATATGTCTATTAATGTTGATTTCCTCCTGTTAATCTGTCTCATGTCAATTTGATACTTGGTCTGGCCAGAAGGACCTTGATTCTTGCTCCCTGACACAGACGTGGGTATTCACAAAGCAGTAAACATTGAACAACCATCTCTCTGGGACGAGAAGTCCTGATTCGTAGCACTGGTCACTGTCCATACTCACAGTGGCCACCATGGCCACAAAGGTGAGGTCACTGAACTCGGAGTAGGGAAGGGAGCTCACCATCGGTCCTCAAGCAAGTAGGAGTCAGCTTTTCAGCTCCTACAATACACTTTTTTTAGTAAATTATTTTATCTAAAAAGCAGAGGCAATGTGCCATTCTTTATCTTGTAGGAAAGTGATGTGCTGTAATATTTTGGAAAACAATATGGCAGTGTTTACCAAGATTAAAAGTATATTCCTAAACACACATATGCATATATAATTTTCCCATAGTGATTCCATTTTTAAATTATCTATTTTGGGGGGGGTGCCTGGGTGGCTCAGTCGGTTAAGCAACTGATTCTTGACTTCAGCTCAGGTTACGATCTCATGGTTCCTGAGGTTGAGCCCCATGTCAGGCTCTGTGCTGACAATGCGGAGACCACTTGAGATTCTCTCTCCCTCTCTCGTTACCCCTCTCCCATTGGCTCTCTCAAAATAAATAAACATTTAAAAATAAGTAAATAAATAAAACTATTAAAAGGATATAGCTCTGACAGCTTTTAAAAACACCAAGAAGCTTATAATCTCCTATATTTAATATTCCCATTTTATAGTGTAGGATTTAAATTTATAATAAAAATTGCTACAGATAAATTAACCTTTTCTTTCACTTATTTCCAGTTCCAATCTTCCCTCTTGCTGATTCACGCATATCCTCGTATTTCATAAGTTTATCCCTGAAATGCTAACCACTTACCACTCTCTCTCTCTCTCTCAGTTGTGGGCAGTCTAGCAAATTGCATACAAATTGTTCCAGGAGCCTTCAAAAATATTTTAAATTAAACATTGATTCAAATGTTTTTGCTTGAACTTCCTTAAAAAAATAGCTCACTTTACTTGAACTTCTTTTTAAAAAATAGCTCATTTTAAATAGCATAAGAAAAACTGATACATTCCACAGCAATCTTATTTTTCCTTAAATTTTATTAGAGATTCAGAGTCAAACAAGAGAAGCTGTGTTTTTTTCTTCTCATTTTCACTGTGTAGAAAAACTATTTAAAAAAAAAGATTTCAGGGTTTTGAGGAGCTCTGAGAGGACCCCCCCACCAGTAGACATTAGTTTCTCCTATATCTGCTGTTTGCACTCTAATCTCTGCCCGTGGACACCAAGATACCGACTTGAGAATTTTGAACGAAAATTTAGAAATCTGGCTTCAAAAATTAGATCTCTATCTATATATATCTACTATCTATCTACTATATAAAATAGGCAAATTAAACTCATATATATAAATAAATATACTTTTATATAAGCAAATATATTTATATATAATAAATATATAAAATAACATTAATGTAAATATATATTGTATATTTAATTATTTTATACACAGACAAACTTTCCCCTCCTTTCTGGCAAAATATCTCTAGCTAAAAAATGGCCATTTAGTGACACCTTATCACATATAAACTTGTTCATAACAGCTGATGGAGGATGCTTTCTTTTTTCCACTCTGAGTGGTCTTCATGCTCTGTTATAGGAGTAGAATGACATTGCTTAGGAATCCTTTAAGGCACAGGCTGGCTTCAGAGTCTAATAACCTATTTGTAACATGATCTTGTCACTTGCTGTGGACTTTTTCAATATTGGAAGCTATCTGTAGCCAGCCCTGTCAGAATTTTGCTGAAATACTAGCTCTATTCTTCTTGTTAACAAATTCCTCTCCTCCTCCTCCTCCTCCTCTCCTCCTCCCCCTTTCTCCTCTTCCTTTTCCTCTATCTCCTCCCCCCCTTTCTCCTCCTCCTCCTCCTCCTCCTCCTCCTCCCCCTCCCCCTCCCCCTCCCCCTCCCGGTCCCCCTCTGCCTCCTCTCCACCCACTTCCCCACGTTATCAGTGTGTCCAGCACCAGGAGATGCACAGAACTTGGTGTAATCTAGAGTTGGCTACCTCACCCCTTTTGCTACATAAGACTTCCTCAGCCTCCTTTCTCTAGGCTGACTCTGTGATCCCAGGCTGCAGAGGGAAGTTAGAAGGGAGAGGGCTCTGGGCAGGAGTTTCCTCACAGTTGAAGGATGATCAGCAAACAAGAAGAGTCCTGGTTTCACCCCCTTTCCACCTGCTGGCAGTCAGACCTGAAATGCAGCCGTGGTGCTTAAGGCTGTGGTAGTCACTAGCAGCTGACGAACAGGACACTGGGAAAACGGCCAAGTGTCAGGAAAGGGGCCCAGTGTGAGGGCAGAAGAAACCCGGTCCTTGGTGATATACCTGAGGTGTCAAACCAGCACCTGATCCACACACAGCTGGGGCTTTATTAAGATAACAATAAAAGTCCACGTTCTATAAGCAACTGGTTTTCAGCTTGTCCCTTCCTGCTGTACATACATCCTGGTTACAGTCCCAGGAGCTGACATCTAGTGAGCAGGTGTTCAAGAAATGACAGCCAAGGGGGAAAAGAATACCAACTGGACGCTTCTTCTCTTTCTTTGGCATACTTGGCGATCCCCCAGGGAGTAAAACATTCAGGTATTCCACTTCCATCCTGTGAGATGTTTGCACAGAGGGTCTGAGGTAGAGCCCGGGAACCTACATGTTTAGTACGCACCGAGGGGATTCTCCTGCAGGTCACACTCTGTGTCACATTCTGTGTCACAATTTGAGAAACACTTCAGGGTGAACTAAAGCCAAATTACTGAAGGGTGGGAATGTGACTCAGAGTGAAGGGAACAGTGGGTAGAAACACTCCTCCTGTTCCATTCCGCCCCATTCTCCATCTAGAAGAACAGAACATATCAATTATGCTGTGGGCAGCCTACCCCGTTGAGGCCATAAATTCCAGCGGGCACTCCGCGAGCACTGACACATTTTGGGAGAGTTCTTTATTCCTAAGCTCCCAGGAGGGAAGCGAGGGGGAATGAATACTCACATTAGCTTGGATGATGACAAAGTACCGAGTCTTGTCTTCATAGTTGAGCCTCTTCCTTAACACCACATTCCCGGTCAACATGAGGGGGATTTCAAAGGTGTCATTGGATGTCTGCCAACAGGGAGAGAGACAGAATCAACTCATTTGAATAGAAGATGAATTAGAGAATGCAGTATTGCTGCTGAGTCTCCCAGAAAGTTACAGATAGTAGGTTTATCACCTGAAAATTGAATGTTGCCTGTAAGCTTCCGATTTAATACTGCTATCATGTCTAAAAACTTTCCATGTTGATGAATGGGTTTTACCAGAGTCATTTGATAACAACCCGGAAACTCGTCACCTGTGAGTTTTTAATGTATTTTTAGGGTTACCCTGGGACACTTCTCAACCAAAGTGCAAGTATCTAAACATCTTCTCTATTACCACCATTTGTTTTATCACCCAAGAGCCCCAAGCATCGCAATTTGTGATCTCTACATAATATCCCTTTTCAACGTTGTTGTCAGGGAAGAAATGGAGGAGGAGGATGGTGACCTGTATGTGGTTCTGTTAGCTCGCGCATCATTAACCAAAACACGTCATTCTTCCAACCAAAAGAAAGCGCATTCCTGGCACATCTCCAAGGAGAGGAAGAACAAGAACATTTTGGAAACGAGCACAAATGCTTTTGCTTTGAATTTGGTTAATCAGCTGAGCAGCTATTAATCCCTAAATTTGTTCCTTATTTGTTATATTGTGTTGTATTTTTTTATTTTTTTTATTTGAGAGAGAGGGAGAGAAAGTGGGGAAAGGGGAAGAGGAAGAGAGAGAGACAGAGACCCAAGCACACTCCGTGCTAGTGCGGAGCCTGATGTGGGGCTCGACCCCACGAACCGTGAGATTATGACCTGAGCCAAAATCAAGAGTTGGACACTCGACCTACTGAGCCACCTAGGTGCCCCAATTCCTTATTTATTTTAGATAAAATTCAATGACAATGATGGCACAAGAGAAGAAAAATGAAAAGAAACAAGAGAGAAGAAAGCTCAATGTTAACTACTCTGATTTTGCTCATGGGTTAAAAGAGTTTGCAATGTTGGTAATTACGATTTTATGATTTTGGCTAGTAAAAATGCCTGATTCTTCTTTATTTCACATGTAGTATAAATGTTCATTCACATCATAAAGAAAATATAGGTAGGTTAAGAAAGATGTAGGGGCGCCTGAGTGGCTGAGTCATTTAGGCGACCCACTTCAGCTGAGGTCATGATCTCATGGTTCACAAGTTCAAGCCCCATGCTGGGCTCTGTGCTGCCAGCTCAGGGCCTGAAGCCTGCTTCAGAATCTGTGTCTTCCTCTTTCTCTGCCCCGCCCACACTCACACTCTGTCTCTGTCTCAAAAATAAAATAAAAACATTGAAAAAAGAAAGATGTTAACAAGGCAGGTGACCATCTTCAATTTACCCTGCATTATAGCCAAAATAGAACCTTTATCTCCTCTATTTTGTGTAGATTTGTGAAAAACAAACAAACAAACAAACAAACAAAAAGAGACTTTCCAAAGCAGATGTTTATAGGACATTCAAAGATGATGACGTAACAGTAGGTGTGGCAGACAGATCCCTATGGGAGCCCTCTCTCTCCCCACTTCCTGATGGGCATCCGCACCTTTGTGTAAACCCTCCACCTTGAGTGTGGACAGGATCTGTGACCTGCTTGTAATCATCAGGGTACAGCTTAGGTGATGAGCTGTCACTCTTATGGCCGCATTATGACATATAAGACTCCATGTTGCCAAGAGACATGGTCTAGACACTCTCCTTGCAGAAGTCACGGGGTAAACAGCCAAAGAACTAAGTGTGGTCTCTCAGAGCTGGGAGAAGCTTCTAGCCAACAGCAAGCAAGACGCCAAGGGCCTGTGTCTTACAACCACAGAGAAACAATTTCTGACGGCAGCCTGAGTTCACTTGGAAAGAGGTCCTTCCTTAGTTGAACCTCCACCGGAGAACCAACATGCTCAACACCTAGACTGCAACCTTGTGAGAGCCTAAGCAGAGAGCCCAGCTAAGCTGAGCCTAGACTCCTAAGGCACAGAAACTGTGCAAACATCAGTGTGTGTTGTTTTAAGACACTAAGTTTGTGATGGTTTGTGACACAGTAGTAGATAACTAACACACTATGCTAATCCCCAAGACTCACCTAAGGGATCACTGGTGACATATAGTAATGGCAACTGACATCTGCTATGATTGCTGAGTCTTCAACGTAATAATTTCAAGTGATATTATGTTTGTTATTTCTCTAATATTTAGGAACACACAGACATGAGGATATACTCAAACATGTTCTTGTGTTAGAATCATCCTCTTTTTTAAAATACAGAGACAAATGGACAACACATGTCCCCTTGGTTTTCAACAATTCCTCCAATTCTCCCTTTCTTAAAGAGAAAACAGCTCGACACAGATTTGGAATTCCAGTGTTTCTGGTTATAAACTGGTGCCAGCGGTAGGGGCGCCTGGGTGGCTCAGTCGGTTGAGCATCCGACTTTGGCTCAGGTCATGATCTCACAGCTCGTGAGTTCGAGCCCCGCATTGGGCTCTGTGCTGACAGCTCGGAGCCTGGAGCCTGCTTCAGATTCCATGTCTCCTTTTCTCTCTGTCCCTAACCCACTCGCATTATGTCTCTATCTCTCTAAAAAATAAACAAACATTAAAAACATTAAAAAAAAAAAAGAAAAAACTGGTGCCAGCGGCAAAGGAGCTGATAACTCGTCACTAAAGATCCACAACCATCAAGGAAATGGAGGCACATTCTTCCATTGTTATTAAAACTTTGAAATGATTATATCATTGTTGCCTGATATTCGGGAAGGCCAGAATGGTTCAGAAGCAAAAACAAGTATGTGCCCTTGTCTTCTAAATGCATACTGAAGAAAGGAATTTATTGGGCATTAATTGTTCTGTTTCTATATGGTTGATTATCTCCTACTTGACTCAGTCTTTCCACAGACAACACCTATAAACTCTGGGAAAAACACAAAAGGCAAAGGATACCAGATACCCCTCAAGAGATAACCAAAGCAGACACACTCTGGGAGATGCCACACACTTGAAAGAAGAGATAACATGGGTGAGTTTGCTGCTTTATGGTAGTTAGTAGCTTGAGGGCCAGTTACAACTCTCACAGAAAGTCTATCTGGCCTGAAGAATCAGGGAATAGATTTTGGAACAATCAAAGCTGATGGAAGGGGAGGGGAGGGGCGATCAGAAAGGAGAAAGCCAGGAAGGGAGAGGACAAAATCCCACTTAGAAAGGGTGTTCAGGTCTGTAGGTGAACTCCATACCACACCTGCATGAGGAAGACTATAATAGATGGACTAAGGAAAAATGTATACTAAATTGAGATTTGAGCTACCCCCAAGAGTTTTTTAACTTAAGTCCAACCATGTTCTCTGGTAGATTAAAAACACACAAAAAAATCTTTTCAGAGGAATATGATAGAATTAAAAGTCTCTTCAGAACATCACATTCACAATGTCCAGGAGAGGGCTCAAAACAACTTGACCAATGATGAACCGGGAAATGTGATCCCTTTTCAAAAGAGGGAGAAAGTCAGGAAAGGCCAATGTCAGGACAAGTAGACACAGATTTTAAAGCAGCTATTTTAACCATGTCTGTGCTCAGAGATATAAAAAAATGCTCACCACGAGGGAAAACAAGAAAAATCTTAGCAAAGAAATGTAAACTCTAAAATTATTGGGGCGCCTTGGGTGGCTCAGTTGGTTAAGCATCCAGCTCTTCATTTCAGCTCAGGTCATGATCTCATGGTTCATGGGTTCAAGCCCCACATCGGGCCCTGTGCTGACAGCACGGAGCCTGCTTGGGATTCTGTCTCCCTCCCTCTCTGTCCCTCCCCTGCTTGCTCTCTATCTCTCTCTCTCTCAAAAAAACAAACAAAACAAAACAAAACAAACAAATAAACATTAAAAAAAATAAAAATAAAAAAATAAAAATAAAAATGTAGAAAATTTAGGCCTGAGGATTATACTAGCTGGAAATGAAGAAAAAAGAAATAGACCACTTGACACATTGGACAGATTCATTTGGAAACCAGAACCCCTGCTGTCATATTTCTATTTCTTCAGAGAGAAGGGAAATCTAGATTTGAATGTGAAATTTCATGGTTTTTAGATATTGGCTGAAAAAGTATTTAAATTAAAATGTGGCCAAACAAAATGTTTGTGAATTGAATGAAACTCCAGGTCATTAATTTGTGATTTCTGCCAGTGATTAACATAGCGTCAGTTGGAAGACAGACAAATGAAAACCCTGAGAGTTTTAATTAGAACAAACCAGTCTACACTTTTACCATTACCATTCCCTGTGGGACTAACATGAAAGAAATCATGACTGTGGCTACAAAAGCCAGAGGTGCCATGTTTTCAGGTTAAACATATTTGTAATACAAATATATTTGTTGTTCTGAAATGGAGAAATCAGTATTGGAATATTACGGTGTGAAGTTTAAAGGTGGGTTATCTCTGTAAGGATATGGCTGGGTCAATGCTTTCTCCCCCCGATAACATTAAGGTAAGTGCTCGTGTGGTGTCTGATTCTTTTGTCTCACTGAATTAGGCCCATGGCCAGAGGATGTCTTTATTTATTCCACAGTAGTGCTAGCTGGCTCAAGTATATTCTTCTCATTCTGTAATTTGGACACTGCATGTGGCTGATGGGCTTACCCAAACTACAGGTAGTAAAAGGTACATATTATGTTTGACGGTGAGCTCACAAATCTCTGAAAGGGGGGAAGACTGCAGAAGGAATTACTGCATGGGTAACAAGGAGTTTCGGCCTCACGAAACTTCTAAAAGACGGCTCCTAAGTAATGGATTTTTTGTCTCACATTATTTCTAAACCTTGGATAGTTTTTTTTTTTTTTTAACGTTTATTTATTTTTGAAAAAGAGAGAGACAGAGTGTGAGTGGGGGAAGGGCAGAGAGAGAGGGAGACATGGAATCTGAAGCAGCCTCCAGGCTCTGAGCTGCCAGCACAGAGCCCAACGTGGGGCTTGAACCCACGAACCGTGAGATCATGGCCTGAGCTGAACTTGGACGCTTAACCACCTGAGCCACCCAGACGCCCCAGGGTAGGTTTGTTTTTAATGCAGTGTGATAATCCTTTCCCTAAAATCCATGGCCTGGCTGTTCCATTTTTACAGCTTGAAGAATACAAGTTAGGAAACAGCCTTCGTAAAATGTAAGCTAGAAACACGACACGCACATACGATTAATTCTTTCAAAAACCTAAATAGTAAGAAAGACAAACAGTTCCAACATGGGGCGTGAAGTCAGCTGCCTGTCCCTACTGTTAAGGGAAAGCGTTTCTCTTGTCCTTTTTTCCTCAGTTCCTTCTTTGATCTTTTCCACTCGATTTTTTGAGCAGACCTTCCTACTTACTGTCCTTCCCTTTCGCATTCTCATTACTTCCCCACTTCTCTGTCTCATTGCCTCTGCCTTCAAACACGTGGAGACATACATGTCAGGGGGTGAGACGAACACACAAAAACCATCCAGTCCCTTCTTAGACCCTGCTATGCCCAGGGGATTTTCTGTTCTCCATTTTTGTTCCCCAAATGTTTTCAAAAGTTTAGCATGAGGACTAAACCATTTTATCAGGATGCAGTGGAGACAGGGTGGAGCCCATGCTGACCTCAACCCGGTCCTGACTCCAGGGCTTAGAGGCACCAAGCAGAACTGGCCAGCCACACACCTTCGAGCCCAGCTCCCTCTTACCCACCAACTGAGCTTCCAGAAGGATACAGCTGGAGGGGGCTATGCTGAGAGAAACAAGTCAGAGAAAGACAGATATCATGATTTCACTCAGGTGGAATTTAAGAAACACAGCAGATGAACACTGGGGAAAGGAAGGAAAAATAACACACAGCCTGGGAGGCAAACGAATAACAGACCCTTAAATACAGAGAACAAACTGAGGTTGATGCGGGGAGGGGGCTGTTGGGTGGGGAGGATGGGCATTAAGGAAGGAACTTGTTGGGATGAGCACTGGGTGTCGTAAGTTAACTAACTTGAGAAAAAAAAAAGGAAAGAAAAGAAAATGAGACTGTGCTTTCACGACTCAGAGTTCTGAGGGTAGATTTGGCAGGTAAGTCCTGTTGGCCATTCTTGGTCTCTACAAGCTCAATGTTTTTGTTTGTTTTCATGTTTGTTTAAAGCTTATATGCCAAAACCATAATTTAAAAGTAAAGACAGAACATTAACTTCAACACCTTTCATTTTCCCAATATTAAACATAAAGGAGAAGTATTCACTGAGAAAATTCACTTCAGAAGTGCTGTGGGGCAGCCACGGTGCCCTGACAACCCGTCTGGGCTGAGAGGAGGAGGAAGACAGAGGGTGGTCATGCCAGCCCAGGCTCAGGTCGCCACAGAACAACTCTGCCTTTATCAGCGTGCTCTCTCACGTACCATATTGGGGGAAACACTCTCACAATCCCATGGGAGACATGGTGCAGAAATCCCACGGTCTAATAAAAACATAAATAATTAATCTTTAAAAAGACAAACTTGGGGCACCTGGGTGGCTCAGTCGGTTAAGCGTCCGACTTCAGCTTAGGTGATGATCTCGCGGTTTGTGAGTTCCAGCCCCACATCGGGCACTGTGCTGACAGCTCAGAGCCTGGAACCTGCTTCAGACTCTCTCTCTTCCTCTTTCTCTCTGCTCCTCCCCCACTCACACTCTGCACCTCCCTCTCTAAAAAATAAATAAGCATAAAAAAGCCAGTGTGTCTGGCTCACATTCTGTCCTTCTCTCTCTCTCTCTCTCTCTCTCTCTCTCTCTCTCTCTCTCTCCCAAAAATAAGTATTAAAAAAAACAGCTTTGTCCCTTGTCTTCCTGAGGCTTCACTGGTGGAGAAGGGGCAGTGATGTCACTTTGTAAGAGCCACAAAGCACACGCATCACACTGGTGACGTCATCCCTGGTGGTTTATTTACGATGCTTAGGAGTCCGCACACAAAATGGAAATGAGGTGACAATGGAATGTTACACCTATAAATATTTCTAAATTGTTATTTCCCAAGCCCACCAAAACCTTCTTAAAAGTTTTAGAAGTATACCACAAATAGTTACAAGACTGTAATTCTGGGATGGCTGGTAACAGCGGGAGGACACTAAGGTGGCTGGAGGAGGTAAGGGTTGTGATGATACGGTAAGTACCAGCTGCAGTAAACACCCTTCAGAGAGTCCACACTGCAGGTGGGGGCTCACATACCGGGTCCTCCGGATTGTACTGGATGACGTATTCTATCTGCCCGTTTGGTCCATCATCTATGTCTGTAGCTCCATTGTCTCCTGAAAACCCTGTAAATATTGTGGTGCCAACCGGAGTGAGCTGAAAGTAAAACGAGAAAGACACGGTCACTTCTCATTTATCCAGGGCACAGCAGAAGTGTCCCAGCACCCACCCAGCCTCTTGTCACACAAAGGAATACAGGAGGCAGCTGTCCACCGCCAGAGACCTGAAGCGTTTCAAGACAACACTTGCAAACCTTACATGGGAGTTCTCGCAAAGGCTGCAATTTCCATCATCACGGTCCCTGCTTTGGGTGGAAAATAAAAGGCCCTCATTCAGCGGGAGCACTTGTGGACCAATCTATCACCATTAACATCTTAGGCCCTGTGGAGAAAATGTATCTGCCGTTCCTCCTTAAATAAAAAACCTCGATGCATTAAGTTATAGACAAGCTGGAATTTAAATTTTACGAAAGAGTTAGCGACTTTACGTTAAAATCAAAAACCCGTTCAGAGACACCAATGAAACAACACGCCTGTGGAAATCTGAGGACAAGAGGCTGGGGACAGTGGTGCCTGGCCCATCAGAGGAGGGAGGGGGCTGACGGCTTCTTCTGTCCTTGCAGGGTGTTGGCAACACGGCCGTGTATTTTCATGTTGGATGAAACCCAGGGATTCGCTGTTATTTTCCATGACCTGTGGGGTAGGTACCTCAGTACAGGGAGTGCATTCCTATGTCCAGACCTTCCAGTCCTCAGGTTTTCGCTGGAATCCTACTTACATTTCAACTTAATTAGGTATCACCCACTCCTAGGCTGCACCCAACAGAGCATTCTCTGATGGGCATCTGAGTTAGGAGACCTTCTTGTTGTGCTTTCATTTATTACTTTATGTCCTTCATCACCGCACTGAAATAATGTGTAAATGAATTTTGTCAATAAACAGACCTCTTTGCCTCTACAGAGCAGAGGCTTTTACTTTTTTGTATTTTTATTTTTAGATATGTCTTGGTAGTTGTTCAATGGGATTCTTTCATGGAGAAATTGTATCAGAGATTGAGAAAAAAAAAGGGAGTTAACTCATTTATTTCTGTTTTCAGTGGGTACGGATCCAAATCTGTATGGGGATCCACAGGTCACGGAAATGAGAGAAGCCTGATGGCCTTGGGGGTGAACGGAGAGGCACATACATTCTGTGAACTGGTAGGTGCAACTCAGCCCCAACAAATTCTTGCCATCATGGAATATGGTCTTCTAATATTCTCATTTTATACGAAATGTCTTGGTCCTAAGGTCAGCAATAGATTCTAGAGAATTGAACTATGAATTAGAGGGGCCAAACAGAATATACTCATGGTAGACAGGGTCCCTCATGTCCCGAAGCCACGGGCACAGCATCCCTACTGAGGGGAAGGAACAGGAGGTCGAGGAACTGGGCCCACATGCCCGATGTTGGAGACCTTCACACCAGCGAGTGGGCTGGTGGCCGGGGAGCGAGAGCTACACAGCGAGTATGTTCTGGAACAATCACAGCCTTCGTGTGTCATCAGCCCTGCCAGCCCAGTCAGTATGCACTGAGGACAACGTGCCAGAACACTGACTGCTTATACCAATTCACTATTACTAAAACCAATTAGTTTTTATTTTTCAACATGTTTTTTTATGTTATTTATTTTGTGTGTGTGTGTGTGTGTGTGTGTGTGTGTGAGAGAGAGAGAGAGAGA
>NW_026059975.1:0-27045 GCF_023721935.1 Panthera uncia | reverse complement strand
ATCAAAGACATAGGAGGAGAAACCCAGGGCCATCAAAGACATAGGAGAAGAAACCCAGGGCAGAACAACCAGTAGTTTCATAAAAGGTGAAAAGGGGAAGTTCCTGGATTGTAACAAGCACGAGTCTGGAGGAAATTATAAGTGTTGTATAATTTCCTGAAGATGGCCACCACTCCTGTAATACTGGGAAAGCTTCCCTGGAAGGGGAGAGCGCTATGAAATCAGGACAGGAGATGCTCTGGACAGTTAGGTGAACACCAGCATTCGCTAAGACAGATCACAGTGGTGCAGGTGCTGGAGGCCACATATTCCCGCCACCCAACCCAACAGGCACGGGAAAAACTCATTCAAGCACGGCTCCTAGCTACCAGATGATCACACCTGGCCAGTCACTAGAGCTG
The DNA here is from genome assembly GCF_023721935.1 of Panthera uncia. Taxonomy (NCBI): domain Eukaryota; kingdom Metazoa; phylum Chordata; class Mammalia; order Carnivora; family Felidae; genus Panthera; species Panthera uncia. The sequence goes on along the minus strand of NW_026059975.1, from coordinate 26,644 downwards.
AAACACAGGACACTACGCGGCATAGTAAATAAACAGTAAATTAAAAAAAGTGTAATGAATTGATTACATCTAGTATTCACATAGATAATATGTCAATATTACCATATTAATACTACAGTGCTTCTCTCTGGGGACAAGTTACCCAGCAAAATACCAACCAGTCAACCAAACAGTATGTTAACCCTTCAATTCAGAAAGGAAATAAAAACCAAAACAAAACTGTGTACGGATCCACTGTATCTTTGCACTTCAACAGAAAGTAAGGAAAATAGAGCTGGGGATTCTATACTCTCCAAATTCTACAGAATTGTTCTGTAACACTAAGAAACTTCAACTAGATAGGCAGAATAACAACTCAATAGAGTCATAAAGTGAGAATAAGGGCGCCTGGGTAGCTCAGTTGTTTAACTGACAGACTTTGGTTTTGGCTCAGGTTATGATCTCATGATTTGTGAGTTCAAGCCCCACATTGTGCTCTGCGCTGACAGTGCTGAACCTGCTTGGGATTTTCTCTCTCCTCTCTCTCTTTCTGCCCCTTCCCCACTTACACACACACACACACACACACACACACACACACACACTCTCTCTCTCTCTCTCTCTCTCTCAATAAATACATAGACTTTAAAAAAAAGTGAGAACAAATTTACACAATACTGGAAAGTTTTCATCTCCTCCCTGTTGTCATCTCCTCAATTAGCACAGAGTTGAGTATATATTAGGGACCACTAGATATTCATCAAATTAATAAATGAATGACTATTAGCACAGGGCTGCAAATTGCATTAGTACCCAGAGACATCAGGTATATATATTTACATATTCAATATAATATTAAGTTTGGTGTTAGTGAAGACACTAACTTTTACTGAAGACAGTTTTCTGTTAAAGAAAAACATATGAAATATTTATTAAATAAGTTTATATTTAAACATGATTATTTGCATTTCACTGAACAGTAGACTTTTATTATATCCTGGTTCATGAGTTAAACACTGTGCCAGACCATGTTGTAAAGTTTTTCCGAGCTGATAAATTCTGCATGCACTGTGGCAGAGCTAAGAATGGCTTTTCAAGTCAAGAATACCAGTGAGGTAATTGGTGGAAATTTTCACATCAACGCAGAAGGTGAACAGGTGTCAAAGCTTTCAAAATTTGAAGAATTTGTTGAGAAAAGGATCAGCAAGTATATAATTACAGTCATCATGTCTTGTTTAGTTGATATAAATGGTTAGTTCTCTTGCTCTAAATAGCAAGATTTTATTTATTGAAATTTCCAGAAAATTTAGCCAAATATGTAAAGGGAAGTTTTTAAAAAGGAGTAAAAAAAATAAAAAGACAGACATAAAGACAGCAATGTGAATGTGCAACTCAAAACCTAGCTTCAGCTCTTAACCCTAGTGAAGCAGAGGGGACCCCAAGCGGCAGGTGGAACAGCACAAGAAACCCGGATGGCGGCTCCATGGCAGATCTTACTTTCCAGCCGTCATCACGACAAGATTTCCTTCCCCAGATGTTCTTACAATGTTTCTTCCGCCCTCCTCCCTTCGGGAGCTGGTACATACTGTTAGTCCCTGAAAGTGGCACAGGTTTAATGACACAGAGGGGTCAGTGCAAATTAGGAGTCCAGTTCATGAAAGTTCTGCCCAATTCCCCTGGGAAGCCCCTTCTTAGAACCCAGTGCCTTGCTGTGAGGGAGCCCAAACAGCCCACGAGGGCCCCGTGTGGAGACGGAATGAAGCCTCCAGCTCACATCCCCAGCTGAGCTCCGGCCAACAGTCAGAGTCGACTTGCTAAGTTAAGCATTCTGAAAGTGGTACCCAGGCCTCAGGCAAGGTGTCCCAGTTGATGGAGCACAGATGGGATGGTCCCTCAAGTCTGGCAAAACTGCAGCTTTCATGAGCAAATTTAAAAACTGTAATGTGAAGACATGCGAATCTTGCTGGTAGTTTCATGCAGTGATTGATAATCAGATCAAGCACCTAATTTTGCAAGTAAATATGTTTAATTTTCCTATGTGGCAATAAAAATATGCCCCTCATTAAACAAATATTTGCCCTAACTACTGAAATTTGTAAAATTAAAATTCTCCATTTCACAGAATGTTAAACAATGGGTCAATCTGTTAAAAAGGATGATGAAGCATAAAGCTTGATCATTCTGGATTTTATAGCATAGTATTTAATTCAAGATACATGACTTTAAAAGAAAACAGCTTTTCGGGTGCCTGGGTGGCTCAGACGGTTAAGCGTCCCGCTTCAGCTCAAGTCATGATCTCTCAGTCCGTGATTTCGAGCCCTGCATCAGGCTCTGTGCTGACAGCTCAGAGCCTGGAACTTGCTTCAGATTCTGTGTCTCCCTCTCTCTCTGCCCCTACCAGGCTCACACCTCTCTCTCTCTCTCTCTCTCTCTCTCTCTCTCTCAAAAAGCAAATAAACATTAAATTTTTTTGAAAAAAAAAAAAACCAAGAAGACAGTTTTTACTTATTAGTTGTAAGACCATGAAAGTTATGTAAACCCTTTATCTCAGACATCTCATGTACCAAGTGACCATAATAGTGGTAGCTACCCACCAGGATTTCAGTTAATATTCCCGTAGAGTTTAGCACAGTTCATGACAATCTGAACAATCTCTATAACCGCTAGTCACTATTATAATTTATTTTTATTCCCCCAAATCTAGAGCATGGCCTTGTCCCTACCGTGAAACTGCATAGGAATGACAGAGATGCTTAGTCTGCTATCTGGAAGAGACAGGAAGGGTGCTCAGAGGTGCTTTATAAAACCAATGCCCTCTGCTTCCCAAACACCAACAACACATCAAATACTGTTAAACAGTCATCATGCTGAGTCACCAATTTTAGTCACTGTGTCTCTATGCCCCTTCTCTTGTGACCTCATTGGTATGACAGCTACATAAATCAACTCAAAGCTAAATTAATACTGAAAATATTTTCCTCATAATTTCAATTAAGCTTTCAAAAAATAATGTTCACTCTCATTAATAGTCTTCTTGCTGGTATAGTCAACAAAATCACACCATGACATATAACCTTAGGTCATCTACAACTATTTGTCCCGACAAGTTCTACATTAGCCTTTTTGTCTTTGAAATTACTCCATTTAGCTGAAAATTTACATTATTTTCTTCATGAAATGCACATCACAACATTTCTTCCCCCCCCCCCCCCCAGCTTCTTTGCTTCACACAAGCCAACTGGGCCACTAGTTACTTATGCTGGAAGACACAGGAGTAAATCTCAACCATTTAAGATCTACTAGATCTCAAAGTAAGGCTCAGAGATGCAACATTGGATAATGATCCTTAGAAGCGCACAGAATGCAACATGATTTACACTCAGGAGAAGGAATTTCTTTTTTTATTCTTTCAAAATCTCAAAAACAGAGAGGATTCCCCAAACCACAGTTCTTATGTGTTTGAGAGGAAAAAAAAAACACCTCAAATACCTCCCAACAAAGTCTGACATCCTGAGACACATTCCAACACAGAAAAAGCTGAATGTTTAACAGAAGAACAGCAAAGACATTAGTCAAGAAAAGATACTAATCTCCTAAGAATTTGGCTCCTTTTAAGGAGAATTATTATTATTATTTTTTTATTTTTAAGGGAGAAATTGATATTTTAGTGTAAGTAGGATATATATTTGCCTTATAACTTTTATTCTTAGGTATAAATATTTATTACCCAGGCCCAAGGTGTGAATACCAAGCTGACAGCAACTTACAGCTCTATTAGAATAGTAAAAAAACAGATGTAGAATCAAGTGTAGAAGATAAGTATTCATGCCTTACCTTTCTGCTTCTTTAAAACACATCTTTAAGAATAGAAATGTGCATTCAGAATTCATTAGCTTCCACCTCCAAAGAACCAAGCACAATCTCCAATAAGATTTTACAACTCTTAAGAGGCTGAAAAGTACTCTATTGACCTGTATGTCTTCTGACTTAGGACTTATAAACTTAAGGAAATACTGAAATTATTTCTTCGAGTTTCCTAGAACATGTTGGCAACTGAACTCTATTATGATCTATAGGTGGAAAGAATAAAATAAAACAATCAGTGTCAAATGGGTGGTTGCTTTGCGACACACTTTTGACTTTGTAAGTGATGCCATAATGTGTGGTGACCAAACTCTGCCATACTCTCTGAAAATGGTTTTAGACATAAATACTTTCAACCCCCGCACCGTGCAGTTTGCTATTCTCCACTGACATGTTTGCAAAATATTTGAATGGGGTCTCACTGAGGTCAAAGAGGTGCAAGTGAAGGTGAAAGAATGGGAGTATATTTACCGGAGTTCTGAGCTCAGGTATGGCAGCTTGGTAGGTGAGCGGGCGACAGTCACGAGTGTTCGGCACAAGGACACAAGGAAGAAACATCGGACCCAAGTCATCTCCGTCCAGAATATCCACCGTGAGGGTGGTGGTGGTGGTTCGCCGCTCATTCAGATTTTGTGCCCGGTCCTGGGAGAGAGGAAAACAGAGAAGAAAAACAAAAAAACAAGATGGACTTCACGTTCCCATCAGCTTGACTAGACTGGACACAGAATTCTTCCTGATCGTAGGCACCTGGCCTCTCTTAGAGCATTTACTTTAGAAAACTTGCAGCTGCAATACTTTCTTAGCCCTTTGAGACGGCAATCTTCTCCCAGCTCAAACCTCTGCCAGTTTTACAACCCAGCACCCTCATTCAAGGACCTGGGAGCTGTCCCTTCGGAAAGTAATCACTGAAGAAGACAGAGCCCCCACATCCCTGTCTCCGTGGGAGGATAGGAGCCTACCCTCCACACGAGGCTTGCGCCACATTGTGAAAATATCTCCCATCCTTAAGAAATTAAGCCATTTCACTTCTCCTTTGGGAAGACCGATTAGCGAAAACCCTTGGCTATTGATTCCTCCACCACAAGCCCAGCCGGGTGCACGCACATGCACCCGGCTCGCTCACTCTCTCTCTCTTTTGATGATATTTCAAGCAATCTAGATACATTTTAGATGAATTTTGGTTACTTCCAAAAACAAACAACAACAAAAATGAAAACAAAAAACCCACATCCTGAACAAAAAAAAAAAAAAAAAAGAAAGAAAGAAGGAAAGAAAAAAAGAAACAAAGAAAGAGTAAAATGAAGGGAGAAAAAAGAGAAAAAAAACCCACCAGATGTGCTATACTCTTAATGGAGAAATGCTGTTTAATGATTCACATAAGCTTTTCTACTATAAATTATTTTGAGACCAGCATTGCTTGTCTTCTGGTAGGATGATGCTGTCATTGAAATAACCTAGTTTTCCAAGCTTCCAGGTTCTAACTGTCTTATTTTGTTTCTTTATTCTTTGGGATTCTAAAACCACAGCTTCTACGAAGGGTACCCTTGTAGCAATAATGGGAACTATCTATTCAATGTTCTCTTTTTTCCACTATGTTATGGAACAATGAGAACAGGGATTTTTGTTTTGTTTTGTTTTCCCCTATTTTACCAAGATACCACTGACATATAGCACTGCATGAGTTTAAGATGCACAACATTTGACTTGCATATGTGAAATGGTTTTACAATAGGTTTAGTTAGCATCTATGATCTCCTACATGTACAGAAAACAAAAAGAAAAAGAAAGAGAAATTCTTGTGAAGAGAATTCCTATCTCAGATCTTAACAATGCTCTATCCCTTCTTTCATCCGACTTGAGTTCAGAACGCATTCTGGTCTCTTCATTATGAAACAGCCTTGACTAAGATCTTGTCTACTCACTTAAACTGGCCCAGTGTTGTTGTCATTGTTGCTTTTCTTGCTGTGACAATACATCGTTATTAGCTATAATCCATATTTCTGAGATCTCCCGACTTTCTATCTAATGTCCGTTTTCTGGATCCCATCCAGGACTCCACTTATATTTTGCCATCATGTCCCCTCAGGCTCCTTTTGGTTATGAAAATTTCTCCAATTTCCCTTGTCTCTCATCTCCTTGACAATGTTGAGAACGAGTCAGGCACTTTGGAGCATATTCCTCAATGGGGACTTGATGTTTTTTTCAAGATCAGGCTGGGGTGGTACATTTTGGGGAGGAAGACCAGAGAGGTCCAGCATCATTTCATCACATTGTATCAAGAGTATATTATTATTAACACGACTCATGATTTAGGCTAACCTTGATCACCTGGTTGAGCTTCTGTTCATCATGGTTCCCCATTGTAAAGTTATTCTTTCTTGTTTCCTTTTTCATTTCTTTGGGAAGAAATCACTATGTGAAGCCCATGTTAAGGAGTGGAAGTGATTTCACTAGAAATTCATATTAATTATATTTATCTAAAGAGTGTTTATCAGGAGGACACAAGGAAGACACTGGACCTGTAATCTGCAAGTCACCAGTTAGTAAATCTAAGAAAGCAGAGGACAGGTTTTCCTTCTCAAAAAAGGGATGAATACAATCAAGATTAATCACTACAAGGTTATACTAATAATTATGATTGGTTGAATGTATAGGGGATAGAGATTTTTAAGAAGTCCTTCTTTAATTGTAAATTTTCCTTGTCTGTTTATTATATTCAGTATAGTTGAAAGTACAGTAGGAGCAGCAAATGCCATATGAGATAATTTTGGTGCTCCACAAATTAGCTTTAAAACTTAACACTTTAGGGGCGCCTGGGTGGCACAGTCGGTTAAGCGTCCGACTTCAGCCAGGTCACGATCTCGCGGTCTGTGAGTTCAAGCCCCACGTCGGGCTATGGGCTGATGGCTCGGAGCCTGGAGCCTGTTTCCGATTCTGTGTCTCCCTCTCTCTCTGCCCCTCCCCCGTTCATGCTCTGTCTCTCTCTGTCCCAAAAATAAATAAAAAAACAAACAAACAAAAAAAAAACTTAACACTTTAGGGCACCTGGGCGGCTCAGTCAGTTAAGCTTCTGACTTCAGCTCAGGTCATGATCTCATGGTTCGTGGGTTTGAGCCCGGCATCTGGAGCTTGCTTCGGATTCTGTGTCTCCCTCTCTCTCTGTCCCTCCCTCACTTGTTCTTTGTCTTTCTGTCTCTCTCAAAAATAAATATTAAAAAAAAATTAAATACTATACTGTAAATGTATGAGTTTTGAGTACATACGGAAAAAATTATTATTAAAGTACAGTTGCCACACAATGTCACATTAGTTTCAGGTGTACAACATAGTGATGCAAAGTACAATTTTATGCCATGCCCCCCACACCTGGAGCTATGATTGGTCAGCACACAACGTTATTTCAGAATCACTGTATTCCCTGTGCTGTGCCTTTCATCCCCATGAACTATCCATTCCATACCTAGAAGCCTGTATCTCCCTTTCCCCTTCACCCATTTTGCCCTCCCACAGCCATCTCCCCTCTGGCAATCACTATTTTGTTGAAAATATTAATTTGGCATAAATTCATATATTTCTTGCAAATTTTAAAAAACACAACTGGCTCATCAAATCTGACATTTTAAAAATTATGGTTGCTTAGGATAAAGTTTTTCAAAATGCCAAATCAATCAAAGCTGATAAAAAATATTAGATAACATTTCATGTGATATGGATGTGGAAAAATATCTGAATATCCCATAAGCAGTATTTCTGCACTTAAATGCCACACAACCTTACCCCTTATATGTCATCCCCAAGTCAATGGTAGATACAGTTGAGTGTTTATCAAACTCTTTCAATCTGTCAGCAACAAATCTAACTATTCTCTACCTCTTTGGGTCATTAAGACTCCTTAAAATGGAGTACAAGTGCATAAGAGTGGGTGTATGTATGATTACCAAAATATATAATTTAGGTTTTTTTTTTTTTTTTAATTTTTTTTTTCAATGTTTTTTATTTATTTTTGGGACAGAGAGAGACAGAGCATGAACGGGGGAGGGGCAGAGAGAGAGGGAGACACAGAATCGGAAACAGGCTCCAGGCTCTGAGCCATCAGCCCAGAGCCCGACGCGGGGCTCGAACTCACGGACCGCGAGATCGTGACCTGGCTGAAGTCGGACGCTTAACCGACTGCGCCACCCAGGCGCCCCTAATTTAGGTTTTTATGTCATATTTTACCAGCTAGACCCCAAGATCTGACCTTGACTGCCCATCTGCTTGCATTCACTGACCTTTATCTCACATTTTCCCTTGAGCTCCTCTCTCCAGCTTATCTCTTAACTCAGCATGGAAAGCATGGAAAGCATGGAAAGCAAAACCTTCCCTCAAGTGAGCAAGCGAGCGACTGTCCTGACAAGACCTCCAACCAGCCCAGATCATGTTGACCAGTTTGAGCTCAACCCCTTACTCACACCTGAGCCAATGGTCCACGGTGTGACCTCTAGAAAGACTGACAACTATCTCTACTCACTGCAATACTAAAGTCTCCACCCAAGGAGGAGCACAAGTCTCATTACATAACACACAGCATGTGTGTAGGCAGGTTTCCCTAGGACATACGCACGACCCTATATCTGCGTCTACAGATGATGACGAGGCTCCCCTATCTAAATATCCCTCCTAACCCTAAACAAAGGAACCCATTCCCTCCCCAGAGAGCCAGGGCTTTGGAAGTCATTCCCCATGATCTCCTTGTTTGCTGCAAATAAAGTTTTCTTTGTGTGGCAACTCATCAGGTACAGTTTCTGATGCACCAAGGAGCAGCTCACGTTGGTTTGGTTATAATATTGGGAAAAGATACTGTTTACAAAGTGTTGATTTATAAAATATGAACTTTTTACTGGGAGGAAAAATAGTAAAGAAGCTACTGTCAGGGAAGAAAAAAAAATTCCCTCCACCCTTGTAGCTTCTTGGCTGAGACCCCACACAAGAGAAAACAGATTAGCAGGAAAACAAACAAACAAAATGCTTTAATGATATGTACCCACACATACAACCAGGAAAACTGGGCAACTCCCCAAAATGGCCCAAACTGTCACCTTAAACCCAGGCTTCAGCAAAGGACAAAAGAAGACGTTGGGGATGGAGAGTGGGGAGAACTGGGTTTCAGGCAAGGCACAGTAAAACAAGCCTTTCCCTCTGACAGAAGCTTCTCCGGATTTAGCCATTCTCCTCTTCCTGGAGGGGGAGGGACACCCTTGCAGGTGGAGAGTCCCGTGTAGGCATAAACTGCCTACTTAGTTTTCAGAGCTTCCCTGTTGTCTGCTGTTTTGAAACCATAATCCTTATGCCAGTGAGGCATATTCTGTGGTGACAAATTCTGCTCCTCTCCATGTCTACACACAGAGGTAGCACTGACAGATACCCACAGTCCCTCTACACATGCGGATATTCTGCAGGATTTGTCATTAAAATATATTATATAATGTGAGGGGTATGAATATGAAAGTAGGTCTCCAGCTCACTGTGCACTTGTGAGCCCATGGAAGGCTTTAATCTGTGATGTTCTTCTCCCAGTTTAGAACCAAATTTGACCTTAAAAATTCATCTAAAACACAGCCCCTGGAAATTGAGATAAAAACCAAAATGAAAAGAAACTTTCGCTCTTTCTAGTAAAATGCTACTGCTGAAGATTATTCTAGATAAAAGAAATAACATTCTAAATTGGGAGTGGCATAAATAAAACATAATTATTTGCATAAATATTTTATGTGATTTTCTGAAGTCTGTATTTCCATTCATTCCTATGTGAGAATCCAAAACATATTAAAAACTAATCACCCCCTCCCCGCCCTGCCAAATTCCTTCCTTCTTTACTCCCATTTTCATTCCTCATTTCTCTTATTTCCTTTACAAAAGTAAGGTATTTTACATTTTTAAACATTTTTTAAAAAGATACTTCATTAGCTTAAAAACTATGACTGTAACTGTCAAGCAAGAATATATCTTTAAAAAAATTTTTTTTTAATGTTTACTTATGTTTTTGAGAGAAAGAGAGCAATGAGTGGGAGAAGGGAAGAGAGAGAGAGAGAGGGAGATACAGAATTGGAAGCAGGCTCCAGGCTCTGCGCTGTCAGCACAGAGCCCGACGCGGGGCTTGAACTCACAAGCGGTGAGATCATGACCTGAAGCTGAAGTCGGACGCCGAACCAAAGGGGCCACCCAGGCATCCCAAGAATATATCTATTTTAATTATTCTATAATATATATATATAAGATATAAGATATATATATCTTATATAAATATAATATAGATATAAGATATATATAAGATAGATATATATAAGGTATATATGATATATATAAGATATATATAAGATACGTATATAATATATATAATATATATAAATATATATAATATATATTATATAATATATAATATATAAATATATAATACATAATATAAATTATATATAAGATATATATAATATATAATATATAAGATGTAAGATATAAGATATAAATAAAATATATCTATTTTATTTATTCAAGTATGACTGTTTAATTTGTATTTTCTCAATGTGCATTATTATTTCACATATCACTTACACACTTGCTAACATTAAACATTAACGTCCATGAAACATTTAATTAGCTGCCATACAAATAGGTCACTACTTAACAACTGTGAGTTCAGCTTACAAGGAAGTGCAGGTGATATGAAGAATAATCCAGTGTAAAAGCCAAAATCCAGTAATTTAAAAGCCTATGTATATTCAACACAGAATCAAGAAGGTCATAAGGAATATTCAGCAGTGTGTGGAATCTGACCTAGCTGGAATATTCTGTCTGGGCTGAACAGGAAAGCAGCACTGACTTGGTCCCTGAATCCTCAGCATGTACATTCAAATTCTCAATCCACTGGTCCCATATGACGGCAACACAAGCTACAAACCTTGAGAACCACATTGTAACACGATGGCTGCTGTAGCCAAGACACCCACTGTCTTTGAATGAAGTGTTTACTAAATAAGTAGAAATTTTCATCAACATATTGCTAGGAAGAACTAATTTATTTCTTCAAAAAAGAGATATGTGTTTAGAACTTCAGAGATACTGACTTTTATAAATAGCTCAGAGATAACGGATTCATCATCACAGTCCACACTTTTTACAAAGCACAGTTTTATAAAATTGCAAATATTTAAACTGACGGTGTTAAGGAAATAAAACACCTGCGTCTGATGAGAAGTAAGGCCCCACCCCTTTATCCTAATCAAAAGGCTTTCTTTCTAGAAAATAGTTTCATTGTCCACTGTTCTTTGATCAGCGGAGATGAATGCTAATTTGTGATTCACTCAGTACCTGCTCTCTATTTACAAGTGTATCCAGTTAAATATTGTCAGGGAGGAGCTAGGGATGATTTGGACTGCAGCAAATACTAAGAAATTCTGTGAATCTCAGTTCTAAAATGAGGATGGAACAGGGGCGCCTGGGTGGCTCAGTTGGTTTCTCCAGTGGGGTAGTCCTCATTAAAAACAGCCTTCGCTGGGGCACCTGGGGGGCTCAGTTGGCCAAGTGTCCAACTCGTGAGTACGGCTCACATCATGATCTCACAACTCATGAGACAGAGCCCTGCATCGGGTTCTGTGCTGATAGCACCGAGCCTACTTGGGATTCCCTCTCTCTTCTCTCTCTGCCCCTCCCCTGTTCATGTTCGTTCATTCATTCATTCATTCTCTCTCTCTCAAAATAAATAAACATAAAAAAAAAACAGCTTTTAGGGGCACCTGGGTGGCTCAGTCTGTTAAGCATCTGACTGCTCCTGAGGTCATACATGATCTCACAACTCATGAGACAGAGCCTTGCATCGGGTTCTGTGCTGACAGCTCAGAGCCTGCAGCCTGCTCCAGATTCTGTGTCTCCCACTCTCTCTGCCCCTCCCCTGTTTGTGTGAGCTCTCTCTCTCTCTCTCTCTCTCTCTCTCTCAAAAATAAACATTATTTTTTTTTCAAAAAACTAAAAAAAAGAAATGAGTACGGAACAGACATGCTGATGTTTTGGTTTGTTTTTGAGCCGCTGCCATAGAAGACTTGGCATAGACTTCCAACATTTACATACTCAGTATTCAAGTGCTTTGTAGCTAAAACACACACACACATGCGCGCGTGCGCACACACACACACACACACACACACACACACACACACACACACACAAACTGGCTAGCAGCAAGCACCTCCCAGACTCACTCATAGATACATATATTACAGACTCTTTCATTACTTTATCAGCTATTTGCAGTAGGGAAAGAAAAAAAATGCAACATAATTAGGTTTGCCCTGAATCTTCTGACCCTGACTCTTCACCTAGGACCATGGGGGTGTTTGCCCTGCTCTGCTCACCAATGACAGATGGACGATCCCTGACTGGAAACACGAAACTTATCCTAGAGTAACTTGATTCCATTACATTGTTTTATTCAAAATGGAAAAAAAAAAAATAAAGAAGCAACAAGATTGTGTGGGTCTAAACCATTTTAGAAGTGATTTTTTTTTTCCTGGAAAGTTTTTTTTTTTTTTTTTTTTTTTTGGATTGAGACATTTAATGATTTTCCTTAATTTTTATGCACACTGGTAGACAGAATAGCATGACACTTTGCATCTCCACATGCTTACACACCCTGACCACTGGGCACTGTATAAATCTGTGTCAGCCATCAGGTGCCATCACCATCTCCCTCTTTCACGCCTATTCCCCAGAGTACGCCCAAGAATGGGCGGAGCTCAGAACAACTGGTGTAAAATTCAGCACTTACTCCATAAGCAGTAGGAAGGACAGGTGAGGGAAGGTCAGAGTGGGAGCTACTGCTGAAAAGTTGTTTACAGAAATTGACATCCAGAAGTATATGAAGTGATTGTTTTACATACAAGCCCATATAATTACAATGCTTACACACTGATCTGAATACTCATACATTGGGAGAAAAGACAGAGCAAGAAAGAAGTGGCATTCTTCCGAATTAGAATATCTTGTTATGAAAGACAACTAAGCGTTCCTTCTCTAGATTTTTGATATTTCAGAAAATATGAAATTCTTCCTGTTATTGGTAAGATGATTTAGAATTACTCTATGATTTTATTTTATTTTAATTTTTATTTAATTTTATTTATTTTAGAGAGAGAGAGAGAGAGAGTGGGAAGTGCAGAAGGAGAGAGACAGAATCCCAAGCAGGCTCCACATTCAGCACAGAGCCCAATGTGGGGCTCCATCGCACAACCCTGGGATCATGACCTAAGCCAAAATCAGAGTCAAATGCTTAACCAACTGAGCCACCCTGGCATCCCTACCCTGGCTATGATTCTAAATTAAATGTAAACTTTTTTTTCTGACAACTAATTAAGGGCTCCGGAGTATGGAAGAGTCCTCAGTATTTCCTTCAGGATAACAGTAATACAAAGGAGAGCTTGCTTTGGAACAATATCCATGTATAAGGAGATAAGTTTGATTTGTTTGTGATTTAGGGTAACATAACAAAATTGGAGTTTGTGGTACAGACTATATTGGAAACTTCAACAGTAAGAAAATCTAGGGATCTTTGTACAATCTCTGAACTTTCTTTTCTAGATTTCTTTTCCTTCTGTTTTCTAGAATTAATCATTCTCTCATTGCCCATTCATACTTAAACCATGGTTAATAATGTTGCAAATATTCCTCATGTAAACAAGTGGCAAGTTTTCTTAATTTTGTTAACCAAAACTCTTCCAGCTTATTTGAGAATCCCAACATGTGGTGCACTTGGGTGGCTCAGTCGGTTGAGCATCTGACTTCGGCTCAGGTCATGATCTCGCAGTTTGTGGGTTCGAGCCCCACATTGGGCTCTGTGCTGACAGCTCAGAGCCTGGAGCCTGTTTCAGATTCTGTGTCTCCCTCTCTCTGCCCCTACGCCACTCACGCTCTGTCTCTCTCTCTAAAAAACAAATTTAAAAAATTAAAAAAAAGAATTCTAATATGTCCACAGGGATAAAAAGAAACTTCCTAATTACATGAAATTAGAATAGTTTCCTTTGTACATCAATCAAATCTTTGTACCATAAGCAAAGCCAGGTCAAAGCACTCGTCCATCCACTTACATACCACCTACTTTAAAATCAAAACTGTTCATATTTCAACTGTCTTTAGGACTCCAAGAGAAAAACGTAGGTTTTGAATGTACGTGATCTACATTGTACGACAGTTTACGTAGCATTGACAAAATAAAAAAACACCAAAGGATATAAAAATGTAACTAGAAACATGTAACAGTCTGTGGACTCCATGATCCTATATAAATATAAAAGTGTAAATTATATAGATGAAAGGGTTCCAGAGTGGACCCTCCCAGAATGTGCCACTTTGACATGTGAGTTATTGTGAACACAAAGCCCCTGAGACCCTGTGTCTCAGGAGATACTTTTGTCCCTCTCTTAGCCACACAGAAAAAATCTCATTTGGGGTATTTCACAGAATATGAATTATTGGAGATAAATTTTACCTGAGTGAGTCCTCTGTATGTAGAACAGCCAATTAGCAAACATCTGCTTTTCTTATCACCCTATGAACTGCACTGTTTTCTTGTAAAATCCTAGACCCCTGCCCCCTTCTCCTTAGTTCAGAAGGACATATATTTCTGATTGTGCCTGTGTTTGGAATGTCTATGTGGATTCCCATACATATGTCTATTAATGTTGATTTCCTCCTGTTAATCTGTCTCATGTCAATTTGATACTTGGTCTGGCCAGAAGGACCTTGATTCTTGCTCCCTGACACAGACGTGGGTATTCACAAAGCAGTAAACATTGAACAACCATCTCTCTGGGACGAGAAGTCCTGATTCGTAGCACTGGTCACTGTCCATACTCACAGTGGCCACCATGGCCACAAAGGTGAGGTCACTGAACTCGGAGTAGGGAAGGGAGCTCACCATCGGTCCTCAAGCAAGTAGGAGTCAGCTTTTCAGCTCCTACAATACACTTTTTTTAGTAAATTATTTTATCTAAAAAGCAGAGGCAATGTGCCATTCTTTATCTTGTAGGAAAGTGATGTGCTGTAATATTTTGGAAAACAATATGGCAGTGTTTACCAAGATTAAAAGTATATTCCTAAACACACATATGCATATATAATTTTCCCATAGTGATTCCATTTTTAAATTATCTATTTTGGGGGGGGTGCCTGGGTGGCTCAGTCGGTTAAGCAACTGATTCTTGACTTCAGCTCAGGTTACGATCTCATGGTTCCTGAGGTTGAGCCCCATGTCAGGCTCTGTGCTGACAATGCGGAGACCACTTGAGATTCTCTCTCCCTCTCTCGTTACCCCTCTCCCATTGGCTCTCTCAAAATAAATAAACATTTAAAAATAAGTAAATAAATAAAACTATTAAAAGGATATAGCTCTGACAGCTTTTAAAAACACCAAGAAGCTTATAATCTCCTATATTTAATATTCCCATTTTATAGTGTAGGATTTAAATTTATAATAAAAATTGCTACAGATAAATTAACCTTTTCTTTCACTTATTTCCAGTTCCAATCTTCCCTCTTGCTGATTCACGCATATCCTCGTATTTCATAAGTTTATCCCTGAAATGCTAACCACTTACCACTCTCTCTCTCTCTCTCAGTTGTGGGCAGTCTAGCAAATTGCATACAAATTGTTCCAGGAGCCTTCAAAAATATTTTAAATTAAACATTGATTCAAATGTTTTTGCTTGAACTTCCTTAAAAAAATAGCTCACTTTACTTGAACTTCTTTTTAAAAAATAGCTCATTTTAAATAGCATAAGAAAAACTGATACATTCCACAGCAATCTTATTTTTCCTTAAATTTTATTAGAGATTCAGAGTCAAACAAGAGAAGCTGTGTTTTTTTCTTCTCATTTTCACTGTGTAGAAAAACTATTTAAAAAAAAAGATTTCAGGGTTTTGAGGAGCTCTGAGAGGACCCCCCCACCAGTAGACATTAGTTTCTCCTATATCTGCTGTTTGCACTCTAATCTCTGCCCGTGGACACCAAGATACCGACTTGAGAATTTTGAACGAAAATTTAGAAATCTGGCTTCAAAAATTAGATCTCTATCTATATATATCTACTATCTATCTACTATATAAAATAGGCAAATTAAACTCATATATATAAATAAATATACTTTTATATAAGCAAATATATTTATATATAATAAATATATAAAATAACATTAATGTAAATATATATTGTATATTTAATTATTTTATACACAGACAAACTTTCCCCTCCTTTCTGGCAAAATATCTCTAGCTAAAAAATGGCCATTTAGTGACACCTTATCACATATAAACTTGTTCATAACAGCTGATGGAGGATGCTTTCTTTTTTCCACTCTGAGTGGTCTTCATGCTCTGTTATAGGAGTAGAATGACATTGCTTAGGAATCCTTTAAGGCACAGGCTGGCTTCAGAGTCTAATAACCTATTTGTAACATGATCTTGTCACTTGCTGTGGACTTTTTCAATATTGGAAGCTATCTGTAGCCAGCCCTGTCAGAATTTTGCTGAAATACTAGCTCTATTCTTCTTGTTAACAAATTCCTCTCCTCCTCCTCCTCCTCCTCTCCTCCTCCCCCTTTCTCCTCTTCCTTTTCCTCTATCTCCTCCCCCCCTTTCTCCTCCTCCTCCTCCTCCTCCTCCTCCTCCCCCTCCCCCTCCCCCTCCCCCTCCCGGTCCCCCTCTGCCTCCTCTCCACCCACTTCCCCACGTTATCAGTGTGTCCAGCACCAGGAGATGCACAGAACTTGGTGTAATCTAGAGTTGGCTACCTCACCCCTTTTGCTACATAAGACTTCCTCAGCCTCCTTTCTCTAGGCTGACTCTGTGATCCCAGGCTGCAGAGGGAAGTTAGAAGGGAGAGGGCTCTGGGCAGGAGTTTCCTCACAGTTGAAGGATGATCAGCAAACAAGAAGAGTCCTGGTTTCACCCCCTTTCCACCTGCTGGCAGTCAGACCTGAAATGCAGCCGTGGTGCTTAAGGCTGTGGTAGTCACTAGCAGCTGACGAACAGGACACTGGGAAAACGGCCAAGTGTCAGGAAAGGGGCCCAGTGTGAGGGCAGAAGAAACCCGGTCCTTGGTGATATACCTGAGGTGTCAAACCAGCACCTGATCCACACACAGCTGGGGCTTTATTAAGATAACAATAAAAGTCCACGTTCTATAAGCAACTGGTTTTCAGCTTGTCCCTTCCTGCTGTACATACATCCTGGTTACAGTCCCAGGAGCTGACATCTAGTGAGCAGGTGTTCAAGAAATGACAGCCAAGGGGGAAAAGAATACCAACTGGACGCTTCTTCTCTTTCTTTGGCATACTTGGCGATCCCCCAGGGAGTAAAACATTCAGGTATTCCACTTCCATCCTGTGAGATGTTTGCACAGAGGGTCTGAGGTAGAGCCCGGGAACCTACATGTTTAGTACGCACCGAGGGGATTCTCCTGCAGGTCACACTCTGTGTCACATTCTGTGTCACAATTTGAGAAACACTTCAGGGTGAACTAAAGCCAAATTACTGAAGGGTGGGAATGTGACTCAGAGTGAAGGGAACAGTGGGTAGAAACACTCCTCCTGTTCCATTCCGCCCCATTCTCCATCTAGAAGAACAGAACATATCAATTATGCTGTGGGCAGCCTACCCCGTTGAGGCCATAAATTCCAGCGGGCACTCCGCGAGCACTGACACATTTTGGGAGAGTTCTTTATTCCTAAGCTCCCAGGAGGGAAGCGAGGGGGAATGAATACTCACATTAGCTTGGATGATGACAAAGTACCGAGTCTTGTCTTCATAGTTGAGCCTCTTCCTTAACACCACATTCCCGGTCAACATGAGGGGGATTTCAAAGGTGTCATTGGATGTCTGCCAACAGGGAGAGAGACAGAATCAACTCATTTGAATAGAAGATGAATTAGAGAATGCAGTATTGCTGCTGAGTCTCCCAGAAAGTTACAGATAGTAGGTTTATCACCTGAAAATTGAATGTTGCCTGTAAGCTTCCGATTTAATACTGCTATCATGTCTAAAAACTTTCCATGTTGATGAATGGGTTTTACCAGAGTCATTTGATAACAACCCGGAAACTCGTCACCTGTGAGTTTTTAATGTATTTTTAGGGTTACCCTGGGACACTTCTCAACCAAAGTGCAAGTATCTAAACATCTTCTCTATTACCACCATTTGTTTTATCACCCAAGAGCCCCAAGCATCGCAATTTGTGATCTCTACATAATATCCCTTTTCAACGTTGTTGTCAGGGAAGAAATGGAGGAGGAGGATGGTGACCTGTATGTGGTTCTGTTAGCTCGCGCATCATTAACCAAAACACGTCATTCTTCCAACCAAAAGAAAGCGCATTCCTGGCACATCTCCAAGGAGAGGAAGAACAAGAACATTTTGGAAACGAGCACAAATGCTTTTGCTTTGAATTTGGTTAATCAGCTGAGCAGCTATTAATCCCTAAATTTGTTCCTTATTTGTTATATTGTGTTGTATTTTTTTATTTTTTTTATTTGAGAGAGAGGGAGAGAAAGTGGGGAAAGGGGAAGAGGAAGAGAGAGAGACAGAGACCCAAGCACACTCCGTGCTAGTGCGGAGCCTGATGTGGGGCTCGACCCCACGAACCGTGAGATTATGACCTGAGCCAAAATCAAGAGTTGGACACTCGACCTACTGAGCCACCTAGGTGCCCCAATTCCTTATTTATTTTAGATAAAATTCAATGACAATGATGGCACAAGAGAAGAAAAATGAAAAGAAACAAGAGAGAAGAAAGCTCAATGTTAACTACTCTGATTTTGCTCATGGGTTAAAAGAGTTTGCAATGTTGGTAATTACGATTTTATGATTTTGGCTAGTAAAAATGCCTGATTCTTCTTTATTTCACATGTAGTATAAATGTTCATTCACATCATAAAGAAAATATAGGTAGGTTAAGAAAGATGTAGGGGCGCCTGAGTGGCTGAGTCATTTAGGCGACCCACTTCAGCTGAGGTCATGATCTCATGGTTCACAAGTTCAAGCCCCATGCTGGGCTCTGTGCTGCCAGCTCAGGGCCTGAAGCCTGCTTCAGAATCTGTGTCTTCCTCTTTCTCTGCCCCGCCCACACTCACACTCTGTCTCTGTCTCAAAAATAAAATAAAAACATTGAAAAAAGAAAGATGTTAACAAGGCAGGTGACCATCTTCAATTTACCCTGCATTATAGCCAAAATAGAACCTTTATCTCCTCTATTTTGTGTAGATTTGTGAAAAACAAACAAACAAACAAACAAACAAAAAGAGACTTTCCAAAGCAGATGTTTATAGGACATTCAAAGATGATGACGTAACAGTAGGTGTGGCAGACAGATCCCTATGGGAGCCCTCTCTCTCCCCACTTCCTGATGGGCATCCGCACCTTTGTGTAAACCCTCCACCTTGAGTGTGGACAGGATCTGTGACCTGCTTGTAATCATCAGGGTACAGCTTAGGTGATGAGCTGTCACTCTTATGGCCGCATTATGACATATAAGACTCCATGTTGCCAAGAGACATGGTCTAGACACTCTCCTTGCAGAAGTCACGGGGTAAACAGCCAAAGAACTAAGTGTGGTCTCTCAGAGCTGGGAGAAGCTTCTAGCCAACAGCAAGCAAGACGCCAAGGGCCTGTGTCTTACAACCACAGAGAAACAATTTCTGACGGCAGCCTGAGTTCACTTGGAAAGAGGTCCTTCCTTAGTTGAACCTCCACCGGAGAACCAACATGCTCAACACCTAGACTGCAACCTTGTGAGAGCCTAAGCAGAGAGCCCAGCTAAGCTGAGCCTAGACTCCTAAGGCACAGAAACTGTGCAAACATCAGTGTGTGTTGTTTTAAGACACTAAGTTTGTGATGGTTTGTGACACAGTAGTAGATAACTAACACACTATGCTGATCCCCAAGACTCACCTAAGGGATCACTGGTGACATATAGTAATGGCAACTGACATCTGCTATGATTGCTGAGTCTTCAACGTAATAATTTCAAGTGATATTATGTTTGTTATTTCTCTAATATTTAGGAACACACAGACATGAGGATATACTCAAACATGTTCTTGTGTTAGAATCATCCTCTTTTTTAAAATACAGAGACAAATGGACAACACATGTCCCCTTGGTTTTCAACAATTCCTCCAATTCTCCCTTTCTTAAAGAGAAAACAGCTCGACACAGATTTGGAATTCCAGTGTTTCTGGTTATAAACTGGTGCCAGCGGTAGGGGCGCCTGGGTGGCTCAGTCGGTTGAGCATCCGACTTTGGCTCAGGTCATGATCTCACAGCTCGTGAGTTCGAGCCCCGCATTGGGCTCTGTGCTGACAGCTCGGAGCCTGGAGCCTGCTTCAGATTCCATGTCTCCTTTTCTCTCTGTCCCTAACCCACTCGCATTATGTCTCTATCTCTCTAAAAAATAAACAAACATTAAAAACATTAAAAAAAAAAAAGAAAAAACTGGTGCCAGCGGCAAAGGAGCTGATAACTCGTCACTAAAGATCCACAACCATCAAGGAAATGGAGGCACATTCTTCCATTGTTATTAAAACTTTGAAATGATTATATCATTGTTGCCTGATATTCGGGAAGGCCAGAATGGTTCAGAAGCAAAAACAAGTATGTGCCCTTGTCTTCTAAATGCATACTGAAGAAAGGAATTTATTGGGCATTAATTGTTCTGTTTCTATATGGTTGATTATCTCCTACTTGACTCAGTCTTTCCACAGACAACACCTATAAACTCTGGGAAAAACACAAAAGGCAAAGGATACCAGATACCCCTCAAGAGATAACCAAAGCAGACACACTCTGGGAGATGCCACACACTTGAAAGAAGAGATAACATGGGTGAGTTTGCTGCTTTATGGTAGTTAGTAGCTTGAGGGCCAGTTACAACTCTCACAGAAAGTCTATCTGGCCTGAAGAATCAGGGAATAGATTTTGGAACAATCAAAGCTGATGGAAGGGGAGGGGAGGGGCGATCAGAAAGGAGAAAGCCAGGAAGGGAGAGGACAAAATCCCACTTAGAAAGGGTGTTCAGGTCTGTAGGTGAACTCCATACCACACCTGCATGAGGAAGACTATAATAGATGGACTAAGGAAAAATGTATACTAAATTGAGATTTGAGCTACCCCCAAGAGTTTTTTAACTTAAGTCCAACCATGTTCTCTGGTAGATTAAAAACACACAAAAAAATCTTTTCAGAGGAATATGATAGAATTAAAAGTCTCTTCAGAACATCACATTCACAATGTCCAGGAGAGGGCTCAAAACAACTTGACCAATGATGAACCGGGAAATGTGATCCCTTTTCAAAAGAGGGAGAAAGTCAGGAAAGGCCAATGTCAGGACAAGTAGACACAGATTTTAAAGCAGCTATTTTAACCATGTCTGTGCTCAGAGATATAAAAAAATGCTCACCACGAGGGAAAACAAGAAAAATCTTAGCAAAGAAATGTAAACTCTAAAATTATTGGGGCGCCTTGGGTGGCTCAGTTGGTTAAGCATCCAGCTCTTCATTTCAGCTCAGGTCATGATCTCATGGTTCATGGGTTCAAGCCCCACATCGGGCCCTGTGCTGACAGCACGGAGCCTGCTTGGGATTCTGTCTCCCTCCCTCTCTGTCCCTCCCCTGCTTGCTCTCTATCTCTCTCTCTCTCAAAAAAACAAACAAAACAAAACAAAACAAACAAATAAACATTAAAAAAAATAAAAATAAAAAAATAAAAATAAAAATGTAGAAAATTTAGGCCTGAGGATTATACTAGCTGGAAATGAAGAAAAAAGAAATAGACCACTTGACACATTGGACAGATTCATTTGGAAACCAGAACCCCTGCTGTCATATTTCTATTTCTTCAGAGAGAAGGGAAATCTAGATTTGAATGTGAAATTTCATGGTTTTTAGATATTGGCTGAAAAAGTATTTAAATTAAAATGTGGCCAAACAAAATGTTTGTGAATTGAATGAAACTCCAGGTCATTAATTTGTGATTTCTGCCAGTGATTAACATAGCGTCAGTTGGAAGACAGACAAATGAAAACCCTGAGAGTTTTAATTAGAACAAACCAGTCTACACTTTTACCATTACCATTCCCTGTGGGACTAACATGAAAGAAATCATGACTGTGGCTACAAAAGCCAGAGGTGCCATGTTTTCAGGTTAAACATATTTGTAATACAAATATATTTGTTGTTCTGAAATGGAGAAATCAGTATTGGAATATTACGGTGTGAAGTTTAAAGGTGGGTTATCTCTGTAAGGATATGGCTGGGTCAATGCTTTCTCCCCCCGATAACATTAAGGTAAGTGCTCGTGTGGTGTCTGATTCTTTTGTCTCACTGAATTAGGCCCATGGCCAGAGGATGTCTTTATTTATTCCACAGTAGTGCTAGCTGGCTCAAGTATATTCTTCTCATTCTGTAATTTGGACACTGCATGTGGCTGATGGGCTTACCCAAACTACAGGTAGTAAAAGGTACATATTATGTTTGACGGTGAGCTCACAAATCTCTGAAAGGGGGGAAGACTGCAGAAGGAATTACTGCATGGGTAACAAGGAGTTTCGGCCTCACGAAACTTCTAAAAGACGGCTCCTAAGTAATGGATTTTTTGTCTCACATTATTTCTAAACCTTGGATAGTTTTTTTTTTTTTTTAACGTTTATTTATTTTTGAAAAAGAGAGAGACAGAGTGTGAGTGGGGGAAGGGCAGAGAGAGAGGGAGACATGGAATCTGAAGCAGCCTCCAGGCTCTGAGCTGCCAGCACAGAGCCCAACGTGGGGCTTGAACCCACGAACCGTGAGATCATGGCCTGAGCTGAACTTGGACGCTTAACCACCTGAGCCACCCAGACGCCCCAGGGTAGGTTTGTTTTTAATGCAGTGTGATAATCCTTTCCCTAAAATCCATGGCCTGGCTGTTCCATTTTTACAGCTTGAAGAATACAAGTTAGGAAACAGCCTTCGTAAAATGTAAGCTAGAAACACGACACGCACATACGATTAATTCTTTCAAAAACCTAAATAGTAAGAAAGACAAACAGTTCCAACATGGGGCGTGAAGTCAGCTGCCTGTCCCTACTGTTAAGGGAAAGCGTTTCTCTTGTCCTTTTTTCCTCAGTTCCTTCTTTGATCTTTTCCACTCGATTTTTTGAGCAGACCTTCCTACTTACTGTCCTTCCCTTTCGCATTCTCATTACTTCCCCACTTCTCTGTCTCATTGCCTCTGCCTTCAAACACGTGGAGACATACATGTCAGGGGGTGAGACGAACACACAAAAACCATCCAGTCCCTTCTTAGACCCTGCTATGCCCAGGGGATTTTCTGTTCTCCATTTTTGTTCCCCAAATGTTTTCAAAAGTTTAGCATGAGGACTAAACCATTTTATCAGGATGCAGTGGAGACAGGGTGGAGCCCATGCTGACCTCAACCCGGTCCTGACTCCAGGGCTTAGAGGCACCAAGCAGAACTGGCCAGCCACACACCTTCGAGCCCAGCTCCCTCTTACCCACCAACTGAGCTTCCAGAAGGATACAGCTGGAGGGGGCTATGCTGAGAGAAACAAGTCAGAGAAAGACAGATATCATGATTTCACTCAGGTGGAATTTAAGAAACACAGCAGATGAACACTGGGGAAAGGAAGGAAAAATAACACACAGCCTGGGAGGCAAACGAATAACAGACCCTTAAATACAGAGAACAAACTGAGGTTGATGCGGGGAGGGGGCTGTTGGGTGGGGAGGATGGGCATTAAGGAAGGAACTTGTTGGGATGAGCACTGGGTGTCGTAAGTTAACTAACTTGAGAAAAAAAAAAGGAAAGAAAAGAAAATGAGACTGTGCTTTCACGACTCAGAGTTCTGAGGGTAGATTTGGCAGGTAAGTCCTGTTGGCCATTCTTGGTCTCTACAAGCTCAATGTTTTTGTTTGTTTTCATGTTTGTTTAAAGCTTATATGCCAAAACCATAATTTAAAAGTAAAGACAGAACATTAACTTCAACACCTTTCATTTTCCCAATATTAAACATAAAGGAGAAGTATTCACTGAGAAAATTCACTTCAGAAGTGCTGTGGGGCAGCCACGGTGCCCTGACAACCCGTCTGGGCTGAGAGGAGGAGGAAGACAGAGGGTGGTCATGCCAGCCCAGGCTCAGGTCGCCACAGAACAACTCTGCCTTTATCAGCGTGCTCTCTCACGTACCATATTGGGGGAAACACTCTCACAATCCCATGGGAGACATGGTGCAGAAATCCCACGGTCTAATAAAAACATAAATAATTAATCTTTAAAAAGACAAACTTGGGGCACCTGGGTGGCTCAGTCGGTTAAGCGTCCGACTTCAGCTTAGGTGATGATCTCGCGGTTTGTGAGTTCCAGCCCCACATCGGGCACTGTGCTGACAGCTCAGAGCCTGGAACCTGCTTCAGACTCTCTCTCTTCCTCTTTCTCTCTGCTCCTCCCCCACTCACACTCTGCACCTCCCTCTCTAAAAAATAAATAAGCATAAAAAAGCCAGTGTGTCTGGCTCACATTCTGTCCTTCTCTCTCTCTCTCTCTCTCTCTCTCTCTCTCTCTCTCTCTCTCCCAAAAATAAGTATTAAAAAAAACAGCTTTGTCCCTTGTCTTCCTGAGGCTTCACTGGTGGAGAAGGGGCAGTGATGTCACTTTGTAAGAGCCACAAAGCACACGCATCACACTGGTGACGTCATCCCTGGTGGTTTATTTACGATGCTTAGGAGTCCGCACACAAAATGGAAATGAGGTGACAATGGAATGTTACACCTATAAATATTTCTAAATTGTTATTTCCCAAGCCCACCAAAACCTTCTTAAAAGTTTTAGAAGTATACCACAAATAGTTACAAGACTGTAATTCTGGGATGGCTGGTAACAGCGGGAGGACACTAAGGTGGCTGGAGGAGGTAAGGGTTGTGATGATACGGTAAGTACCAGCTGCAGTAAACACCCTTCAGAGAGTCCACACTGCAGGTGGGGCTCACATACCGGGTCCTCCGGATTGTACTGGATGACGTATTCTATCTGCCCGTTTGGTCCATCATCTATGTCTGTAGCTCCATTGTCTCCTGAAAACCCTGTAAATATTGTGGTGCCAACCGGAGTGAGCTGAAAGTAAAACGAGAAAGACACGGTCACTTCTCATTTATCCAGGGCACAGCAGAAGTGTCCCAGCACCCACCCAGCCTCTTGTCACACAAAGGAATACAGGAGGCAGCTGTCCACCGCCAGAGACCTGAAGCGTTTCAAGACAACACTTGCAAACCTTACATGGGAGTTCTCGCAAAGGCTGCAATTTCCATCATCACGGTCCCTGCTTTGGGTGGAAAATAAAAGGCCCTCATTCAGCGGGAGCACTTGTGGACCAATCTATCACCATTAACATCTTAGGCCCTGTGGAGAAAATGTATCTGCCGTTCCTCCTTAAATAAAAAACCTCGATGCATTAAGTTATAGACAAGCTGGAATTTAAATTTTACGAAAGAGTTAGCGACTTTACGTTAAAATCAAAAACCCGTTCAGAGACACCAATGAAACAACACGCCTGTGGAAATCTGAGGACAAGAGGCTGGGGACAGTGGTGCCTGGCCCATCAGAGGAGGGAGGGGGCTGACGGCTTCTTCTGTCCTTGCAGGGTGTTGGCAACACGGCCGTGTATTTTCATGTTGGATGAAACCCAGGGATTCGCTGTTATTTTCCATGACCTGTGGGGTAGGTACCTCAGTACAGGGAGTGCATTCCTATGTCCAGACCTTCCAGTCCTCAGGTTTTCGCTGGAATCCTACTTACATTTCAACTTAATTAGGTATCACCCACTCCTAGGCTGCACCCAACAGAGCATTCTCTGATGGGCATCTGAGTTAGGAGACCTTCTTGTTGTGCTTTCATTTATTACTTTATGTCCTTCATCACCGCACTGAAATAATGTGTAAATGAATTTTGTCAATAAACAGACCTCTTTGCCTCTACAGAGCAGAGGCTTTTACTTTTTTGTATTTTTATTTTTAGATATGTCTTGGTAGTTGTTCAATGGGATTCTTTCATGGAGAAATTGTATCAGAGATTGAGAAAAAAAAAGGGAGTTAACTCATTTATTTCTGTTTTCAGTGGGTACGGATCCAAATCTGTATGGGGATCCACAGGTCACGGAAATGAGAGAAGCCTGATGGCCTTGGGGGTGAACGGAGAGGCACATACATTCTGTGAACTGGTAGGTGCAACTCAGCCCCAACAAATTCTTGCCATCATGGAATATGGTCTTCTAATATTCTCATTTTATACGAAATGTCTTGGTCCTAAGGTCAGCAATAGATTCTAGAGAATTGAACTATGAATTAGAGGGGCCAAACAGAATATACTCATGGTAGACAGGGTCCCTCATGTCCCGAAGCCACGGGCACAGCATCCCTACTGAGGGGAAGGAACAGGAGGTCGAGGAACTGGGCCCACATGCCCGATGTTGGAGACCTTCACACCAGCGAGTGGGCTGGTGGCCGGGGAGCGAGAGCTACACAGCGAGTATGTTCTGGAACAATCACAGCCTTCGTGTGTCATCAGCCCTGCCAGCCCAGTCAGTATGCACTGAGGACAACGTGCCAGAACACTGACTGCTTATACCAATTCACTATTACTAAAACCAATTAGTTTTTATTTTTCAACATGTTTTTTTATGTTATTTATTTTGTGTGTGTGTGTGTGTGTGTGTGTGTGTGAGAGAGAGAGAGAGAGA
>NW_026059974.1:0-27310 GCF_023721935.1 Panthera uncia | reverse complement strand
CCTTGTAAGCCTCCTTGGCAATGGTGTAGGTCATGTCAAGACAGACAGGGATAAGAGGACATGAAGCTCAAAGTCAAGAGTTAATCGTAATCACGGGAATCTACCCCCAAAACCAAGAGCGCACTGTATACACTGTATGTTAGCTAACTTGACAATAAATATTATATATATATAAAGAGTTAGATAGTCATTATACAGCCAAATCAAATTTTGAAATAAGAACGTCATTCAGTTCATCTGTCTATTAAAACAGCACTCAGAAAACTGATTTTAAACCAAGATCCACCATTCCAAGAGCTGTTGAAGGACTTGCGCTTTGACTTGTCCAGCTCCTAGCCAGCGTACCCCAGCCAGACGCTGGTCACACACCTACATCACAGTCTCTTGGCTGTGTAAGAATTCTAGTGTTATCCACTGTGATGGGAGGAAAAGACATGGAGTCTGAGGCTGAGGCTGGCAGACAACAGTTCTGGCAGGTGTTTGAGGAGGTCGTGGGTCACCTCAATCATTTGGGGGCATTTCCCACAGGCAAGACAAGGCCCTAGCAACTCTCTTCTTAACTTAAGACACACTTTCTCGTTGACATCTAGGGGCCTCCCTTAGCGAGATGAGCCTTTGTGAGGCATGGTATGTGAGCCCTCTGAGCTTTACAGTAGTGACAGGAACAGAGTCCCAAAAGCCTGGCCAGTTTGTGGGTTGGGACTTCTCAACCCCAGCCCAGTAGAAAGATGCTGGGAATGTTGGGAGAGCTGAGTTCTTTTGATTCTGCTGTTAACCAGATGCACAGTTTGGGGCATGTCAGTTGGCCTCTCTGGGTCCTAGTTTCAACTACAAAATTAGGAAGTTGGACTAGGCCATTCTGGTCACTGGTCCCTAGGGAGCAATGGTTGGGGGTCAGCAAAGGGCATCACTGAGCTGTTTCAAACAAGTTGTAAAGAGATTGTATAACACAAGTCAACTAAATGTTGAGTTTCTTTGCTTTTTGCTGGAATTCTAGCTACTGATTCTCTCTAGAGGACTAGAAGAGTAAATTGATGGTGTTGTCTATACCCTTATTAAAAAGATCAGGAAAATGAATTACTCTTCAATAAATGTAGGCTATTTGACATGCACAGAAAGAGAATTAAAAGAGAATTAAAAGTCAGAAACCAGGCTAGGTGCCATGACACTGCATGGTCTCCAAGTCCCTTTCATCCCTAACCTTCTCTGGCCAGATGATTTGGTTTCCCAAGAATGGTCTCCCCAGGCACTCCTGGTCATCCCTAGCCCAAAGGAACTTGGAAGGGCCTTCTAGATAAGCCAAATCTTCCTCAAGTCTTGGAGGGCTAGACATATCCCAGCCTGATCCTATCATTTGGTTCAAAGTCAGGGCTGGAGCACTCTCTGCAGCTTGACACCAACTCCCAGAGGACTCAGAAATATCCTGCCTTCTCAGGCCAGCCCAGTCCTGCACAAGTAACTGACACAGAAAACCTACTGTTCAGCCTATAGTGCCCCGGCCTGAACCCTAAGTAATGTGGAGAAACCACAGTATTGCAGGCTATAGTTTATTTTTCCAACATTTTTTTTTAAAACGTATATTTAAGGGACCATTATCATCATAAAATACAGAACGTTTCAATCCCTCCAAAAGATTCCCTTTTGCCTTTTCTGTCCCTGGCCCCTGGAAACCGCTGGTCAGCTCTCTAGGGCTAGCTTTGCCTTCTCCAGAATGTGATATAAATGGAATCACACAGTATGCAACCTTTCAAGTTCGGCCTCTTTCACTTAGTGTAATGCATTTTAGGTTCATCCATGCTACGTGCTTGCATGGATCACAAATCTGTTCCC
This sequence comes from Panthera uncia, assembly GCF_023721935.1. Lineage (NCBI taxonomy): Eukaryota > Metazoa > Chordata > Mammalia > Carnivora > Felidae > Panthera > Panthera uncia. Next base: position 25,480 of record NW_026059974.1, on the reverse strand, counting down.
TTTTATTGCTGAGTGGTATTCCATTGTGGTAGATTCCTGTATATATTTACTCATTTACCAGTTGATGGGGATTTGGGTTGCTAATAGTTGGGGGCTACTGTGAATAAGCTGCTGTAAACTCTTGCATCTTTGTGTGGACATATGTTTGAATTTCTCTTGGGTAAGCTCCGAGGCTTGGACTTGATGAGCTTATGGTACATTTACCTTTATAAGAAATTGTCAAACAATTTTCCAAAGTGGCTGCAGTGTTTTGCAATCCCACCAGCAATGCGTGAAAAATTCTAGCTGTTCCACATCCTCACCTACAATTGATGCTGTCCATCTTTTTTCATCTTAGCCATCTTAGAGGAGGAGAAGTGGTATCTCGTTGAGGTTTAAATTTGCATTTCTCTCATGAATAATGATGTTGAGCATCTTTTCGTGTGCTTCTATGCTATGTGTGTATCTTTTTATAAGATGTAGCCGCTTAAACCTCTTGCCCATTTTATAATTGGTTGTTTGTCTTTTTATGCTTGAACTGTAAGTGTTTTTTACATATTCTGGATAAAAGTCCATTGTCAGATATATGTATCTTGAATATTTTCTCCCAGTCTGGCTTGGCTTTTCATTTGCTCAGTGGAATCTTTCTAAGATCAGATGTATTTCATTTATCAAATTTTTCTTTCATGATTTGTGTTTTGGTGTCCAAAAAACAAAACAAAAAAAACTTTGCTTTCCTCAATGTCATCAAGATTTTCTCCTGTTTTCTTCTAGAATTTTTATGGGTTTTGCTTCTAAATTTAGGTCGGTGATCCATTTCAAGATGATTTTCATTCCTTCAACATTTTTTTATGGCAAACTCATAATAGTGAACATTTACATAGCACATGCTACATGTCTGGCACTATTACAGAATGTATTAATACTAATTCAACAAATAATTCTCTAATATAGGTACTATTATTACCTCCATCTTAAAGATGATACAATGAAAAAATTCAGGCATGGCGAGGTTAAGAAATTTGCCCAAGGTCACACAAGCAGTAAATGTCAGAAGTGGACCTTGAACCCAAACCACGTGGCTCCTAGTCTGGATGCTTGGCCACGACACTCCACAGCCCCTTGGTCTACTGGATAAAGTTTTAATATGAGCAAAACCAGACCTAGGTTCTTCTTTCATGGAGCTTATCATCAAATATAGGAGATAGATATTTATCTAATGACTGCTCAATTAGAAAATTATAACTGTGAAATCATCTAAAAGGACAAATAATAGGAAGATGTGACCAAGTCAGGAAACTCAGAGAGATTTTCCCTGAGGAAATGAAGATTGCATTTTGACTTTGAGAAAGAATGATATTAACTAGTCAAATAGGACACAACAGCTGAGCATGTCAGGCCAGGGGACCACAGGAGGAAAGACCAGGCAGGAAGGTATGTCACACACTGGATGTTGAATTAAAAACTCAGAATAATCATCAACAAGGATGGCAATTTTTATTATCATTTCTCTTTCCACTTATTCACTCGGTTGCCCTTGAACTGGAACGACCAACTCATTCTAGTTTGACAGGACAGGTGGTCACCCTACCTTGAACTGTTCAGGGCAGAATGTGACCATGACCTTGGAACCACTTTAAGGAATTAAGCACCATCACCTCCAGAGGATTCCAGTACAAATGGGAAACTTTTCTGAATGGCATACTCTTTCATAATCAGATTTTTTGAAAGACAAAAACTCGTTCTGATTCTCGCCAGAGTTGCAGAGGAGTACAACTTAAGAAGAAAGTCTGGAAGAAAAAAAAAATATCTTCAGCAAGAAAACGCAGCCTAGAGTTACTTTCTTCCCTGGAATCTCCAAGTAGAAATGAATTGTAGTCTCAGGCTATAGGATGGCTAGCAAAATCAGGCCAAAGTAGACAAAGAAAACAGAATAAATCAGACTTGTGAAAATAGCTTTCCTTCCATCCCTTATGTCATCATCTTATTTCACAGCAAAATGGCGATGGGAAAAATTCAAGATGGTGGGAGTCAGAGAAGCATTCCTAATCACAGCCATGGGCCCAATCTGCCTATCACCAAAGATCAGCAACAGCTAAGAGCTGAATCTCTAAAGACCCAGCTATGACTAAATTCTCATTCAAGTTTTTCCATCCTACCATCATGCTAGAAATTCTGAAGTCAGTGTTGTGTATGTACACATCACAGGCATGACCACAGCAGTCAGGAAGAGCTATGACTACAATTTTCTCGTAGGTTCCATCCATCCTCAACAGAAGACACAGTCGGACAAGTTTCCAGAGGGGTCTTCCAGAGGACCCCTCTCATTAGTCCCAGGTCTAAGAATATTTTCAGCAATGTGTAATAACAAAGTCACAAAGTTTATTAAATGACACACACACACAGTTTCGCAATTTAAAAAATGAACATGAAGACATTTCACAAACAACTCTGTGAAAGGCATATTAATACCTGTGGCCTCTGTATTATGCACTTGTGTCCTCAGCACTAGTCACGCGAGGTCCTCAACAAACCTGGAACTGAGCAGAAGCACCCAGCCCAGGCATCACGGGCAGAAAACAGAATGATTACTACCAAGGCCTTCTACTGCAGAATCCGTGGCTCTCTCCTCTGCCAGTTCGTTTGCCTGCAGTCACCACCTAATGATGTCCTTACCCAAAAGAAAATGAAATAATTTGTTCTTATACGAAACATTAGGAACCTCAAACCTGGGGACTGACTTAGGAATGGAGAAATCATTTGCTGCAAGGAATCTAATATTAGAAAATGCAATGGCCTGCACCCAGCTTCTGCTTCTGATTGATTTTGAGGAAGTTCTGCTGCCCCAGGAACTTGCTGTCATGCAGAGGGCAACCCCAAGGCTCCTTAGTCCGTCAATCCACTTTCCAGGTGACAGGGGCTGACTCCCTCAAAGGGTTCCACCGTTTACCTTTAATAGTCTCTCAAAACCATAGCCTCATCCCCAGGTTCTTATCACTGGTATGTCTTTATCTCTTCTAAAGACAGGAGAAAATAACAATTATAGAAGACGCACCCGGGGAAGGAGATACTCCTATCAAATACAATTGGAACGTATTTCCTCACTCATAACAGAATCATGGTGTGTTCTCACAACTTGCTCACAGAGTTGCTGTGAGGTTTACATGAGTTAATGCAAAGAAGACTGTTAGAAAAGTGCCTGGCACAGAGGAAACACTCAATAAATAGTGGCTTAAAAAGTGCAGAAAGTCAGTCTGAATATATATGCATATATAAAGATATATGAACAAGATCACACCTAAGGAGCTAATGATTCTACTTTCAAAAGTCTAGACTAAGAAAATAGTCATAGATTTTTCTAGACAAAGATTTATGTATAAAGATGGTCATCAGAGCATTGTTTGTAATAAAAAAAAAAAAATACCGAAACAACCTAAATGTCCAACAGTAATGGAATAAGTACACAAACTATGCCACTTTTCAAAAGCATGTTTTTTTCTTCTTTTAATGTTTATTTATTTTTGAGAGACAGAGCATGAGCAGAGGAGGGGCAGAGAGAGAGAGGGAGACACAGAATCCGAAGCTGGTTCTAGGCTCTGAGCTGTCAGCACAGAACCCAATGAGGAGCTTGAACTCACAAACTGTAAGATCATGACCTGAGCCAAAGTCGGATGCTTAACTGACTGAATCACCCAGGCACCCCTCAAAAGCATGTTTTTGAAGAATTTGTAATGCTATAGGAAAATTATTAAGACAGGTGAAGAAGGATATGAAACCATTTGCGTCGTATGATTTCGATTTTAGATACTCCAAATAAATATCTATGGAACGAATATCTCCACAAGATTAGAAGGAAATACTCCAAACATTACTTGTGTTTTTCTCTCAGTAGTGAGATTCTTTACTCATTTCAGCATTTTTCAAATTATTTATGCATATACAATGAGTTTGTATTAATTCTACAAATAAAAGTTAAGACTCTATTACAATTTCACAATTAAAAAAAAAATTGCATGAAGTTCTAGACTAGGCCAGTGGCAAGGAACAGAGAAGATAATCCTGAGGATGGGTCCTCAGTATTGGGTGACCCGAGAGCATTCTAGAACAGCTCTCCGTTTTCTAGCTTGAGCAATAGCATGGACAAATAATGGTGTTTTGAATCATAGTAGGAAATGTAGAGAGAAAGGAAGAAAAATGGATTGGGAGGAAAGAAAATAAATTCAGTTTGGCTACACTGGGTTCGCAGTACCGAAAGGATCCATTGGGAGAGGTGCCCAGTCAAGAGCTGGCTACAACGAGTGGCTAGAGCCTGGGAAACATTTTTGTATACATGTGGGTATGGGTGACAGCAGTGCATCCTTGATGCCATGGCTCGGCCCAGAATGCACCAGCATTCTCTGTGTTCTGTGAAGGGGACAATCAGACTCTGCCCCCATGGAAACTCAGACACTCAAGCTCTGGAGCTCTACCCCTTCCTGCTACCCAAAATGTGACCTGAAGTGGCCCCTGACTCCCTCGGTCCCAGAGACGACTGCTGCAATATAGCGAAGAGCCTCACAGAGATTCGCTGTGACTCAAATGCTGTTTGGCACTGTGACTCTCAGAGTCAACCACGTAAAACTTACTACTGCATATTTTGCAGGAATGGTGTTCAAGACAGTGGCCACTGCCTCACCCAGTGGACTCCTTTCACAATAACATAGAAGGAAACCATCTCAGGCTCAAGGACCAGAAATGTGTGAGCCACTGGACGCCATGAATCCTATAATTGCTCTTGTTTCCCTCTCCAATTTGGCCAATAAGAAGCTCATAATAAAATCTGTGGCCTATCTTCAGCAACATTACATGATCACACAGTGTGCCTTTTAGAGTACTAATCTATTAGCATTTCTGTCTTTGTTGTTTTACTGCCCTTATTTTCTCGTTGTCCCCATTTCTTCAACTATAAATTTTTGTAAACTACTTAAAGTCTAAAATTTTCTGCCATGTCACACCCACTCACTGATGCCATTTCTATCTCCTAGAGTTGCATAAAAGAATTCTAGGCTCTCTTCTCCATAACAGCCCTTCAACACTCATGTCCTCCACGAAATCTTTTTTTTTTTTTTTTTTAGATACCAGAGTCTCACTTTCTTCAGCAGTTTGTCCTAGATGTGAGCTCCTAAAGCATCTTTCATCCTTCTAGACTCAAATGATGCCTCATCTTCTCTGGACATCTCTAGCCCCTGTTCAGGGCACCCCTCCCCTGCAGCACCTACAGCAACCACATGCAATGAGTGGTTCTCACACTTGCCTCTCCCACCAGACTGGGGACTCCTGAAAAACAGAGGCGGTGTCCTGTGTGCCTTCAAAGAGTACCTAGCCAGGCCCAAGGCATAATATAATAAAATATGCTAATAAGTTTTTGTTGAGGAAATAAATGATTGAATATACACATACATACAACATAACTTCCTCACTCCTATGCGTGCCAAAAGAAAGCCAAGCCAGGAAGAAAAGGGAGAAGCCAGTTCAGTTCAGTTGTTTGAGGGCTTCTCCTTCTGACAGCTGTTTCTCCATAGGACTCTCCCGAAGAGCCTTGAGGCCCTAGACACCCGGCCAAGCTTATTCTCCAGCCAAATCCAGAGTAAATGCACGTAAGACAGAATTGGTCCTGAGAGGGCAACTGGGCTAAGTTTTCACAGAAAGAAAGGATCTCACAGATCAAAAATGCAGGATGCTGGATGCTCCAGTTGGTATTTATTTTAACAACACAGCCTCACATAGGTGCTAATTATGTGCCAGGCATTGTTCTGAGCTCTTTACAAATATCTTATTTAATCTTTGTAACAACTTCATGAGATAGGTACTATTTCTATCCCCGTTTTATTTTCATTTATAGTTTTCTTAGCATTTGAGTCAGCTATCCTGAAACAAAGGAAGATATAACTATTCCATCACTAAGTACAAGAAAATTGGTTACATTTAGTACCAGTGCATACATGGTGGACAAATCAAACCTTAGCCTTTGACCTGAGACCTGGATGCATGGAATACCGCATCATTCAGTAAGCATTTATTGAGCACCTACCAGCACTGCCCTCCGGGAGCTCACAGCCTGGTGGAGGAAACAGCACACACCTAAACAAATAAATTACCAGGTCCCATGACAAGCACATTAGAATCAAAGATGCAATACAGTGCTGGCGGCAAGAGGAAGTAATGATCTCTGACTAGATGAGAAGGCTTCCTGGAGGGTATGATGGCTGAGTTCCATTTTAATGGATGGTCCGGGGCTTACCATGGAGCAGCAGAGATGGGGGAGGGGGGAGTTTGTGAGAGTACAGAGGTGCAGGGAACCACTGGCAGTGGGGAGCAGGAGGGGAGGAGCTGGGGAGCGAGGGATTATCACTGGGTGGTGGCCTTGGCTACAATACTATGAAGCTCAAAGTCACTAATGGATATGATAGTCATTCCTGTTCTAGGAAGATTCTTTGAGAAGCAGTGTGAGAGATGATGTCATGATCAAACAGAGAGAGAGAGAGAGAGAGGTGTTGGGAGGCTGTTGCAATCAACCAAGCAAGAAACAGTGTGCTCCTTAGCTAGAGAACTGGATTCTAGGCATATTTGGGAACCCAAAGCTTCAGATTGACTGGAAGGCTGGTGTAGGGGATCAAGGTGACACTTCAGCTTCTACTTAGAAGACCGGGAGGGCGGTGCAGCCAGTGAAACGGGGAGCATGAGCTGGGAACCCCCCTGGCAAGGATGAGGACAGTTCAAGCAGCCTCCAAGCTTGGGAAAGACAAACAGGTGGCAGACATTTTCTTAATTATCACCGAGCAGTACTGCAGTCTCACTCACATCTCCCTTTAATAAAATATGATGCATTTCACTCTGTCATCATAGTGAAAAATCATTGCCCTTTGCAGGAAATTAATAACCTTTCAAATTAATAACCTTTGGGTAGGAAAATTGGTTTCATTAATACCTCCCCTTGCACTTTGTTAGGTTCATCATCTCTCTATCCTGCTGTCCCCTGAAACCAAAAGCCCAAGACTTAATGTCTGAGAAGCCTGAATGACTTTATGCTCAGAATGAATGGTCGGGATCCTTAGTAATTGGACTCAATTGAATTCACCGACCAAAAATGCTGGTGTGGTCTTATGGCTGCCCCTCAGTCCTGGAGAGCCCACCATGAGCTGGAAGGGAGGATGAGGGCAACCTTCCCCAGCTCCCAGCCTGATCCCTAATCATGGCAGAAAAGATGTCACACATCTTGTTGTCACAACCTGAGAAACTAACACCTCCCCGGGCTTCTCCCAGCCCCTGAGCAAAGGCGTCAGTCTTTGACCAACACCATGGCCTTGACAGCTGTTGGGCTGCCTGACAGAGTTGTGTGACTGCTCACTACAACTCCAAAATGGCTCAAGATCAAGGTTAGGCTCCCCTAAAAGAGAGACTAGAAGGCATTTTGAAAAAACAACAGAAGGTAAAATCTTGAAAACAATCTTTCGCTGCCTATCTCATTCTTCCACAGTCTTTGAAAGATTCCAAATGGATACACATTTATCCTTTTCTACTGAAAAACTCCTTAGCAGCAGCCTTATCATCTAGGGCATCAAGTCCAGACTCCCCAGCATCCCAGGGCCCAGGATATTCCAACTGCCCAGCCTTGTCTTCCTCTTCCTCATGCCCACAAGGTACCACCCTCTGAGCCCTAACTCTTCTGTTCCCCCAGCTCAGAAAGCCCTGCTCTCTCCCGCCACTGATGCACCCACCCCCCCAAAAGCCCTTGTCCATCCTTCCAGGCAGGATCAGCATCACTTTCCCTGAAAAGTCTTCTCTGAATGTTACTCCCTCCATCAAGCAGAATCAGCCACTCCTTTGAGATCCTCTCTGCCCCAACCCTACCTGGTCTGTGCAAGTCTGCATAGTATAATTTGACTACAAGTGACAACAGGCTGAGCTACATGAGCAAATGCATAGTGTCATCTAACAAAGGTGCTCTATTCATGGTTTCTGCAGCATAGGGATGTAGGCAATTGGAATCAGAGGGTGTGTGTTCAAATCCTGACTCCACCACTTACTGGCAGTGTGATTTGGGGTGAAATACTCATCTTCCACAACTGCCTCTTCCATATCCCTAGCGTCTCTGAGTTACTCCACTGTCTGACTGGCTGATCCCATAGTCCCCAGGATGGCAGGACGGAGGATCTGGTCCCTCCACCTCTGTGTTCGATTCTCCTCGGTCAGCCTTCATCATCTCCCAGGGGAGAAATGGCCATTCTGCTGGACACGCTCTTTTGGGTTCCCTGAAGCTGCAGTTCGTGCCTACCTCTAGCACCTCACAGCAACCCCGCTGGCTGGTGCTTTTAGAAACTTCTGGGCTGTCCCAGAGCTGGCAGAAGCAGAACAGATGCCAGGGTAAATACTGTCTCCAATCTTATATTCCAGGGCCATTTGGAAGAAGACCGAGAGCTGCTGAAACAAAGAAAGCATCGCAGGAGACAGAGATCAGATTCCTGCTTTTTCAAGAAGAAACGGATAAGGGCTGTCAGATTCGGCTCAATCACCCAGACACGTTACAGCAGTGTGGCTTCAACTCCTCTCTGCCTCTGGTGATGATAATCCACGGGTGGTCGGTAGGAAATGCTGACATGCCTTTTTTCTCTCTGCTTTTACATTTTCTGTTTTTTTCTCCCTCATGTGTCCAATTTTAATAAAAAGATAGGAAACCAGTGATAAAAACTTCATGCATAATATTAAAATGTAAAGCACATTCTAATTTTCCAAGTGCTTCCCCACACAGCATCTCATTGATTATCTCAATGCCATGAATGAGCAGGATAGGGAAAATAGAATTATCTCCACATTTCAGATAATAAAATACGGCTCAAAGAATCACACAGCACATGAAGGCCCATAAGTGATTGCAGTCCATGCAAGTGAATCTGCATGTTCCACAAGAGGAGGTAGGAAGCTACAGAAGACATAGTCTCCCAGTGAAATGTTGCAACTGTAAGGTTTAAATACAGGTGCAAGTAACGGAAACTCAATTGGCAATAGTTCAAATAAACCAGAAGTTTGTTCCTATTTCACACAACAGTCTGGAGGTATGCAGTCCAAGTCCTCAGGGACCTAGCTCATTTCCAGCTTAGTAGTCTGCCACCCTTAGACTGTAGCATTTGTCCTTATAATCCAAGATGGCAGCCAGAGCACCAGTCGTCACATCTTTATTCCAGGAAGCACAATTAGTAAAGGGTGTACACAAAGGAGTCAAGGAGTAGGGTTTTTTTTTAAACAGCTTTATTGAGATCTAATTCACATACCATATAACTCATCCATTTAAAGTATACAATCCAATGGCTTTTGCTATAAAAGAGTGGTACTTTTTTGGTTAGCTACCCAGAAGCATCTGTGAAATGCTTCCAGTTACAGTCATTGGCCATAGCTAAGTAGAAATGTGACTGAGACATGCAGCCTCTTAAGGAAAATGTAGCCCTTCTCGGATGCTGAAAATCCTGGACAAGGGGGAGAAAGAATATTGTAGGCAATGACTGAACTCAAACTAAGCAAGGACTTGTCTCCCAGACAGAATTGTACCTCCCTGGCTCCCCAACAACCCACGATTTGAAGCTCAGTTGACAGCTTGAAACCTCCAGAGATTTGGGGGGTCTATTTCATGACTTGGAAATCTTTCCCTGACTTCTAGTTGAAAAATACTCTTGGGACTCCTGGGTGGCTCAGTCAGTTAAGTGTCTAACCCTGGCTCAGGTCATGATCTCACAGTCGTGAGCCCTGCATTGGGCTCCTCACTCAGCATGAAATAGAAAAAAGAAAGAAAAGAAAGAAAGAAAGAAAGAAAGAAAGAAAGAAAGAAAGAAAGAAGAGAAAGGAAGAAAGAAAGAGGGAGGAAGGAAGGAAGAGAAAGGAAAGAAGGAAGGAAGGAAGAGAGAAAGAAAGAAAGAAAGAAAGAAAGAAAAAAAGGAAGGAAAGAAGAGAGAAACAAAGAAAGAAAGAAAGAAGAAGGAAGGAAGAGAAAGGAAGAAAGAAAGAGGAAGGAAGGAAGGAAGAGAAAGGAAAGAAGGAAGGAAGGAAGAAAGAGAAGAAAGAAAGAAAGAAAGAAAGAGGAAGAAAGAAAGAAAGAAAGAAAAAGGAAGAAAGAAAGAAAGAAAAAGGAAGGAAAGAAGAGAGAAAGAAAGAAAGAGAAAGGAAGGAAAGAAGAGAGAAAGAAAGAAAGAAAGAAAGAAAGAAAGAAAAGAAAGAAAAATACTCTTGAAACCCTCATCTCTCCTACCATAGAGAACAAAAGGAGCCCGTCAACCCACCAGCCACTCTTTCCACATGTATTCAAGGAGAGCCTGCTATGTGCAGGCTCACAGCCCCCATGAACAAAACAGACCCTGTTCCTGGTCTCACGTGGTAGACCACGTGGTGATGCCACATGGGTATAGCCACGAGGTGGGGTGCTGCCATTGCTACAGGGGAAAGCAGTGGTGACTATAGCCTGCTAGCAGCTTCCCCGTAGGATTCAAAGAGCTCCCACCCTAAGGAAGTGGAGGTTCCTAACACCCCAGGGTCCACAGTGAGGGTGGTGATGGGTTTTCCTGCTGCTAAAGAAGAGACCTAACATAGACTGAGGCCTTACCGTAAGTTAGACCCTTTACATTATACATCAACCCATTTAATCCCCACACCTCCCTATGAGGTGGGTTAGTATCTCTCACATCAGGAAAATGCACTCAGAGAGGTCAAGCAGCTACCATAGTCACAGCCAACAGTGGACACAAATTCACCCAGAACACTCACACTCCAAGTTCACACTCTCAAAGACTCCTAGTTCACTGGGCCTTTGTCAGAGGGGTTTGAATGGGCCCCCCGATTCTGCAGCAGGCTTCACACTGCAAACTCCTAGCTGTGGCTTTCTCCAGCTGGGGTAGGAGCTCAATCCATGCTTCTTTAAGAAAAACAGAGGGCAGAATGCTAAGATGAAACATGTTTTTAAAGGGAACCAAAGAGCAGACTCTCTCCAATGGGAACCCTGCGGGAAGATATGGATTAGAAGGAGGCAAGTCACTGTAGAGAAGAGTATCCTATTTCTTCAGCTGCTTTAGCCAAACAGACTTTCCTTACAAGAAAACAGAGAGAAAGTGGGAAGGAAGGAATGCATCCAGAGGAGAGATGTGCGAAGGGGTGGAGGAGAAGCTGGAGCTGAGAGCCACCAAGTCACAAAGGCTGCACACAGCACAGCTGGGGCTTCTTCCAGGTGCTCTCCCTCTGACCCTGCCCACTACACACTCCCTGCCCCCCTCACCCTCCCTGCCCCCCTCACCCTCCCTGCCCCCTTCACTTCCCCTGCCCCCATCACCCTCCCTGCCCCCCTCACCTTCCCTTCCCCCCTCACTCCTCCTGCGCCCCTCACCCTCCCTGCCCCCATCACCCTCTCTGCCCCCCTCACTTTCCCTGCCCCCCTCACCCTCTCTGCTCCCCTCACTCTTCCTGCCCTCCTCACTCCTCCTGCCCCCATCACCCTCCCTGCATCCCCTCACCTTCCCTGCGCCCCACTTAGACTCCAGCAACACTCAACTGCTTGGAGCTCGTTCCACTCTCCTGTGATTTCTCTCCTCTTGGCCTTGGCTCAGGCTATGCTTTCTGCCTACAGTATTCTCCCTCTTCTCCTTCGGAACAGTATCCATTATATGTAAGGTGCTCCAAAAATATTTGTTAACTGAATTAATGACTAAATAAGTATCTTGTTTACAAAATGCTACATGAAGATAGCAGGGTTTTCTTACCAGGGTCTTTTACCAGAATGCACTCTTCATTCTTAAAATCTAGATGGGAATATATCTATTACTACTAGTAATAACAACAACAACAGCTGCATCGCTATGTAAATAACTATTAACATAACTGCATAACTAAATAACTCTGTGTAACTAACATCTCCTGAGTGCTTACCACATTCCAGGCGGCGTTCTAAGTGCTTTCCATCTATTAACTGATTTCATCTTCACGACAATCCTGGAAAAAGCGCTATTATTTTCCCCATTTCCAGATGGGGAAACTGAGGCATGGAAAAGTTAACTAACTTGCCTAAGGTCACGCAGCTAGTAACTGACAGAGTCTGGATTTGAACCCAAGGTGCCCTACGCACACGAAAAGCACTGGGTGAACATGAGTAAGTGGACCCACCTGACCTAGGAATGACCTGCCGCGTCATCAGTATTGTTCTGCAGCCTCGCCTCCCACTGTCTAGTCTTGAGCCACACCAGACTCTTTCCCTAAACACACCACGGGGCCCTTTCCTAACTCTGTGTGCTCTTCCTTCTGCCTGGACCACCCTAGACAGCCGTGCCCCACACTCACCAGCCCACCCTTACTCTTGTAAGTGAACTCCTATTTGTCCTTGCAGGCGCAACACAAATGTCTTTGTTCTGTGAGCCTGTCAGGAGTACCCTGCAGGCTGGTTCTCAAACAAGGCGCATACACAGAAAGTTTCTCCATAAATGGGTATTGAGCTCCTGCCATGCTCCAGCCCATGGTGCTTTATTCCCTCGAAAGCGAGCAGATGAGTGGGCCAGAGGAGAGCAAAGGAGCTGGGATTCAGAGCCGTGGCTGTGGCCATGGCCCAGCAGGCCTCCCTCCTGGAGCCGAAGGTACCAGAGCTGATGCTCAAAGGATAGGTCAGCTTTAGCACCTGGTTACACAGACTTTTCCATGATTTTAAGGCTCAGAAACTCTTAAAATAGGGACACATTAAGAGAACAGCTCTCAGCTGGAGGCCAGGGGTAGCCCCCAGGGGACATTTGGCAAAGCCTGGAGACATTGTTGGTTTTCACAGCTTGGCAGGAAGGGTACTGCTGGCACCTATGTGGCAGAGACCAGAGATGCTGCTGGATATGCTACAACGCACAGGACAGCCCCCACAAGAAGAAGGATCTGGCCCAAAATGTCAGTAGTGCCAAGGTCGAGAGACCCCCTCCCTCCCCCCACCCCGAAGCCTTTTTTTCTGGAAAGAAGGATCCAGCATTAGTTAGCCAAGACTTGGAGAATTTAAAAAGTGAAGCGAGAGAAAGAAGAGGCCCCTCTGGCCTCTCCCGGTTACACTGACTACTCTGTGGGCCCCTCCCGGTTACACTGACTACTCTGTGGGCCCACGTGCAGGTGGATGGCTTTCTGGAAGACTGGATCTGGCAGATGGTTGCCGCACTGAAGTCTGGGCTGGCCCAGCCAGTGAACGTGGGGCTGGCGGACTGGCTCACCCTGGCCTACCACCACTACACCATGGCTGTCCACAACACCCGCCTCGTGGGCCGCGAGGTGGCCGCTCTCATCCGGTGGCTGGAGGTGAGCCCTGCCCCGACCTCCCCTTCCCTCCCTTCCTCTCCCTTCCCGTAAGTGTCAGTGAATTAAGCTGGTCTCCAAGCAGCCCAGGCGGGAGGACCGCTCTGCTAACCCTGTAGAAATGGGAGGGCTGGGGTGGAGATGGGACATCAGGTTCCCCTCAGATGCCTTGCTTAAACCCCTATTTTGCAGAACTATCTTCCCCTCTCCCATCCACTGTTTCTTTTATGCTCACTCCCTAGGATGTGCTGAGGGATCTAAACATACCTGTAACACCATCAAACCCCACGCAAATGAACAGGATCACCGTGCAAGGCATTAAGGTGCTAATAAAGGCAGGCAGAGGGGCAGCATCACCAGGCAGGGTCCCAGGTAGCTGAGACTGAAAGGTGGGAGCCAGCAAAAGTGAGAAACCAGGGGCGCCGAGGTGGCTCAGTTGGTTAAGCATCTGATGTCAGCTCAGGTCATGATCTCACAGTTCGTGAGTTCAGGCCCCATGTGGGGCTCTGAGCTCACGGCACAGAGCTTGTTTTGGATTCTGTGTCTCCTTCTCTCTCCCCGTCACCTGCTTGTGCGCTCTCTCTCTCTCAAAATGAATAAACTTAAAAAAAAAAAAAAGGTGAGAAACCAGTTTGGGTCTGAAGGATGAATTAAGCACCTCATTTGCCACCCAGCGCAAAGAACAGGGTGGGAGCCAAGAACAAGCTGGACCCACACGAGGTTACCGTCCAGCAGCTCTCCCCTGTAACCATCTTGCCTCTGTCTTCCAGGAATCTGTTCAATTTTCTCGAAGCAATGTACACCTAATTGGGTACAGCCTGGGTGCACATGTCGCAGGATTCGCTGGCAGTTACATCGGCGGAAAGCACAAGATCGGGAGAATTACAGGTAATTGTGCCTGATAACTAACAACCACGGGGGGCGGGGAGAGGCGGGCGTGGTCGTGTGCAGGACCCGCTTCTACAGCAGTCCCGTAATTACCAGGTCCCCAGCTTTCTTCACGCGGCTCCAGTGTTCACAGGAAGACTGGTTACAGGGCGTCAAACATGACCACTGTCACAGACTGCTGTTCCTCGAGAATTCAGAATAAATTACAGCCTCAACTTCTGGTGCCTCTCCTCCAACAGGTGCCTCTCGTAGTCATGCCAAATAGGACCTAAAAAGTAGGCTTTCTATACACTGTTCTACCAGCAAAGAGTTTTTCAACCTGTAGTTTAAAAAGCCCAATATGAGCAAGTTAAAAAATCACAGGCTGAAATGTGCAGTAACATCAGCCACGTTTGTGAAACATACGGGTCTTACTCTGGGACCTATTTGGACTGAGGCAGGGAGCTCTACACTCACTTGGGAACGGCCCCAGATACCCAGAAAGAACTGGGGTTGTGTGAGAAGGTCTTTCCCCCCAGGCATCATAGACACCAACCTCATCCCCCATGCTGCCCCACAGTTCTGTTTTTGAAGAACACGTCTCACCAGATATTTCCCTAACCAAGTCCCCAAGGCCCCCAGATACCCACAGGACGAAACTCAGAAAGCCCAAACAAGGCCCCAGAGTTCTCCGACCTCCCCTCCAGCCGTTCCCTCCCCGTAGTCCCAGGCGTCCATGACACTAGGTCTTTCTCCACTTCACAAACATGCCATTGCCTCCTATGCTTCTGGGCTTTTGCCTGTCCTTTTCTTTTTGCCTGGAACTTTTTACTACCACTTACCCACCCAGCCCTGGTCTGGGCAAACTCCTACTCATCCTTCAAGACCTAGCAGGTCAAAGCAATAATACTTCACAGGCTAAAACAATTCAAAGGAAATTTGAGATGACTAGCGTTGTTGTGGCCTTTAACTTTATCAAGTCAGAACATTTTTGGCAGCTGACATCTATGATTCCCATCACTTCACCAAAGAAGAAGTTAAAAGATAATGGCAGACATTTAAAAGAAAGAAATTTGTCATTATGAGAACTCACTTCCTCACCCTTATTTTATTTATTTATTTTTTATCTTGCTGGTGACTGGGGAGCCCTGCTTCACAGGCCACTGTTCATGGCCCCACCTCTGTGATTTAACCCTTCATAGGCTGGGGGTGACCAGACCTTCCACAGAAGGCCAATGAGAACCATTGCCAAGCAACCAGGCCTCGAAGGCTAAGTCAGAACCGCAGGGAGGTGACCCCAGGCCCCAGCACCCTCTCCACTCTGGCTGGCGTCATGGGCCACATCAGGCATTATTAGCCAGGCTCACTCATGTCAGAGGCGGCAGGACAGCTAATCACTGCTGTCATCTCATACTCATACCCATGAAGAACAGAATAAAATCACACCAAGACATCTTTCATTTGTAACCATGGGTGAGAGCTGGAGACAGGCGCTCTCACCGCCCCCTATCAATTCCTTCACCCCCAACAGGGATGGAAGCTAGGGCTGATGTGGGACATCAAAGGGCCTTGCAGTGAAGGTGAAGGAAAAAAGACAGAGGAAAAACTCTGAGTGCATAAATACTCCCCAACTACAGTCAGCCAGGAGCTGCGCTTAGTCTCATGCACACACATCTGTCACTTGACCAGAGCTTTGAGCCGTCCTATTTGCTCATGACATTTTCACCGGGGAACAGTGATGTCCCAAGGCTGTTCTGGACATTCCAAGGAAATGACACTGGTGTAGGAGAAAAGCCAGCTCATTTGGGGAAATTGTTGACAACATACAGGCAAATAAACTCCTTCTTTGTTGGGTAGGTTAGAACTACTTACAATAAGCACAGCGGGCTTTTTTTTGTATGCAAACAGATGTTCTTGAAAGTAGCTTGAGAGGTACTTAAAATTGATTCGCTTAAATAAATCAAGCATTCCCTCATAACCTTATTTCTACCACTGGATAGTTCCAGCAGACCTCTCTCCCCATTAGATAACGCACAGCCTGTGTCTAATTTTCGGCACCATGAATTACTGTGGTTTTACTGCGAAAGGTTATAGCAAGATTTTCTAGAGAAAGCTTATCCCGTAGGATTTTCTTCTTCCTGCTAGCTCGTGAATGTATAATAACATCAAAAAACTAAAAAGGGCATTCTCCTTGTGTCCCCTTGCTTCCACCTAACCCTTACCGTTGCTTTCCTGTTAGGGCTGGATGCCGCGGGCCCTCTGTTTGAGGGATCTTCGCCCAGTGACCGTCTTTCACCAGATGATGCCAATTTTGTGGACGCCATTCACACCTTTACCCGGGAGCACATGGGCCTGAGCGTGGGCATCAAACAGCCCATAGCACACTATGACTTCTACCCCAATGGGGGCTACTTCCAACCTGGCTGCCACTTCCTACAGCTCTACAAACACATTAGCAAGCACGGCTTAAATGGTGAGAAGGAGGGCCAGGCCGAGAGCACTAGCCTGCACTGGCTTCTACCTCCCACACCTGTATGCCGCCCCCAGACCCAGTGAATCTCCAGCTCTGTGGGACTCTGGGAACCGTTGAGCAAGGGTCGGCGCCCAGGGTATATGGTCACCAAACCCACTAGGAGAGAGGGCTTGTGGGAGTGGGTAAGGGCTGGTGTCCCCCCAGGAGGCCCTACTTTTAACTGGCAGTGGTTACTGGAAGCTAAGTACTGACGGTGGGCTGGGGAGCCCCAGGAAGGGATCCCTGCCTCTTAGCCCCACCCAGTGTATGCAACAAAGTCTTTCCAGGGGTACTACCCCTTCTGAAAGTGGAGTCCTGATCCCTGTGGTTATTTCTCCTTCTCTAGAAGCTTCCTCACCCCGGGGGACTTTGTCTATTCTGGACGCACTTAATCGAGCATAGCTTCTTGATCCTTGGTCTGACTGGCGTGGCAGTACCCCTCTTCCACTCTCATGAGGTTTCATCTAGCTGGTCCCACAGGACCTTCCTGGGATTCTTCGGATTCAAAGTTCAGCTCTAATTTGTCACTTCCTTTACACTGGGGCAGGAACTGGATTGTGGCATGATCTGGGCTGTGATCCCACTTCTCTCTCAGATCTGAGACTGAACCAAGAACATGCACATTGACAACATGCACAGGATTAACGAACAAAACTGTCAGCAAAACTCATACATTCCATAGGCATTCCAAATTTCTCATTATTATAAAATATCATCCTGATGAAAACATGCCAACTCACACTAAGCCAGCTGGAGACCTCCACCCCCGCGTACCTTCTTCCCACCTCCATCATCCCAAACCAAGCTGAGAACATGCTCTCTTGTGATTATATCACCACCTTCACCTCTCCAGCATCAGAATGACCTTCACACTCAACATTATCTCATTTTGGCCGGCATCCCAGCCTTCCACCCGCCCACGCCTGACAGAACCTTCTGGGAACTCCCCCTCGCCATTCCTTACATACCCCTCCCATTAGTGTCCCTCCAGTCATTCACGGGTCCTGTTCCATCACCAGCTGACCAACCAGCCCTCTTCCCAGATCTACTCCCTCCCAACGCTCAACACAGGCCTCTAGGATTAGTAACTAGTTGCCTAGTTAAGTACTAGTTTTAAGTACCTCTCTGACCACTTAGTGCCATTTGCTCTCTTGTACTAACCTTCAAAGTGATGGAACCAAGTATGTTTATTGTGCTTGCCCCGTTTTGAGGTGTTTTTTCTCAGTTTTCTTCACCTTTAAGTTTAAAAGCGATCCCATTCTCTGGGCGCCTGGGTGGCTCAGTCGGTTAAGCGACCGACTTCGGCTTGGGTCATGATCTCGTGGTTTGTGGGTTCAAACCCCGTGTCAGGCTCTATACTGACAGCCCAGAGCCTGGAGCCTACTTGAGATCCTGTGTCTCCCCCTCTCTCTGCCACTCCCCTGCTCACGCTCTGTGTCTCTCCATCTCTCAATGATAAATAAATGTTAAAAAAAATTTTTTTTAAAGCGATCCCGTTCTGGGGGTGGTTCTCCCGACACACCTGAACAGAAGGTAGTTTGGTAACTGCTTTAGCACCTCAACACCTCCTGGCTAGGTGACCTTGAATGAGTTAGTGAATGCCTTTGAAGCTCCATTTTCTCATCTATAACAGCTGCCTCAAGGAGCGGTGGGGAAGATTCAGAAAGTGGATGAGTGAAAGCCCTCAGCATGGTACCTGCCTCATAGTAGGTGCACAACAAATGCAGCACTAGTCCAAGAATTAAGGTGTCCAATCTTGGCATTTAGCCTTCAGTACCTTTAGGCAGAGTGACCTGTGCTGTACCTCCACATCAGGTACTTTACATACCTTATGGTGGTTCTTCAACATTCCTTAGGAATAATTTATTAAAGACTAGGTTAAGATTTGGAGAGTTAAAAAAAAAAAAAAAAAAAAAAAAAGGTCAAAAATCCATGCTAGATAAACTTCCTAAACTAGCTGTTTTGGTTTAGGCCCATGCAAACCTGGTTGCTAGGATGTATCCTTCTAGAGGCCAATCCCCTTGCTGGTTTTATAGGCCAGTTACCCAATGGAGGCAATGGCTGCTTTAGGGCAGAGAGTAGACATTGTGGGAGAGACCTCAGTTTTCACCAGACCATTAGCTGAGCCCCAAGAGTAACCTGGCAGTCATTTTCCTAGCTTTGTTAAGAGACATTCCACACAAGCCTGTTCCAGCTAATTCAACCCAAGGCATCAGCCCGTGCACATTTTTAACCATTTAAGACATAAACATATATTTTTTAAGGTTATTTATTTTGCGAGAAAGCGAGTGTGAGCAGGGGGAGCGGGGAGCAGGCAGGCAGAGAGAGAGAGGGAGAGAGAGAATCCCAAGTAGGTTCCACACTGTTAGCAAGGAGCCTGACGCTGGGCTCAATCTCATGAACCGTGAGATCATGACCTGAGCCGAAACCAAGAGTAGAATTCTTAACCGACTGAGCCACCCAGGCGCCCCAAGACATAAATATTTTTTTAATAAATTACACTACCCTGTTTTCCTAAATAATTCAGTGTTTTCTTAGTGACTTAGGCTTCCTATTTAAACACCAGGGTGTCCTCAGGAGCCCCCCACCCCTGAGGTGCCTGGGGTGACAACTCTCCACCACGTGACTGGGAGGGGTCCACTCCTGTAGTTTTCAGTCGATGAGTGGGTCAGCCTCAGCAACCGCCCCCCTCCTTCCCAACATGCCACTGATCTGCGCTGAAAACAATCATCCTTTGGGTTGGGGGTACTTTGGATCAAGGGGTGATAACATCGTTCCTGCCCTGTGTTGCAGCCATCACTCAGACCATAAAATGCTCCCACGAGCGCTCAGTACACCTCTTCATCGACTCCCTGCTGCACGCCAGCATGCAGAGCACGGCATACCAGTGCAGCGACATGGGCACCTTCAGCCAGGGCCTGTGCCTGAGCTGCAAGAAGGGCCACTGCAACACGCTGGGCTACCACGTCCGCCAGGAGTGGCAGGGCAAGAAGAGCAAGAAGCTCTTCCTCGCGACGCGGGCCCAGTCCCCCTTCAAAGGTGAGTGTGGGTGGCCCATGAGGCAGCCACTCTTCGGAAGGGTCAGAAGTTCCCCTGAGTCTTTTCCTGCGGCTACTTCAGGCTCTGCTCTTTCAGTGCTTCTAAAACCAAAGATTCCAGATGGTGATGTGGACACGGCCTCTCTCTCGTGTCCACCTTGCTGCCAAGTGCTAGGAGGAGAAAACTTGATACTTTCTGGAACAATCCTTGGGTCAGCCTCTCTTCATCCATCCATGTTCATGGTGCCCTAGAATGTTAGATCCGGAAGGCCCTGAGCAGTTACTCTGACCACCCAGGTCTCACTGTGCAAGGACCTGGAGGTGTCTTCAAACCCCAACTAGAAGCAAGTGCTCTCAGCTCTGCTCACAGCCTCCGTGGGAAAAAAAAAAAAAAAAAAGAGCAAGGCTCCAGGCTATGTTTATAGCTTCTCATTTCCTCTAAAGTTTGGATCAGCCGATCTTACAGGACATTACTGCTCTACTGAGACCCTCCCAAGATGAAGTTTGGCTTCTTCCAACTTTCACAATCAGATCCTTAACCTCAGGGCAGAAACCAAGCCCCGACCACTCTGGGTTGAACCAGAGGTCAGAGCCGTGGCCTCGTTTGGGGCTGGAGCCAGCAGAGAAATGCTCCAGTGAAGCCAGAGTTGTGTCCTCCTTGAGTGAACAAGCTGACATCTGTTGCTATTAACATTTCTGTCTAATCCTTTAAACAGCTCATGAGTGATTTAGCGTCTTACTGTTTCACTGCACATGCTCACCGGTGCCGGGAGGAGCTCGGCCCTGCACTGTTTGATTATTACCGTGCAGAATATTTGTAGCTGCAGAAGGTGAACACGCCATCACCACCACTTTGCATTTATGTGTACCGCATTTTATACAAAACATCAGATGCAGCCGTCAACTCTTTGTGGTCCCCACAGCAGCCAAGCAAGGTCAGCAGGGCCGGTTATGATCTCATTTTAAAGAGGAGGGAAGCACAGCTTGGGTGGAGTGACCCACCCACGGCCATACAGCCTGGAAGGAGGCCAAGAGCCAGGTGCATCCGACCCCCAGCCTCTATTCCTTTTATTATCACACTAGCAAGTTCAAGTTCCCAGGCGATTTATTTTTTAGGCACAGGATTCCTGTTTATCTGAACTTCTGCTCTCTAGCCAAATTTCCCTTCCGTGAAGCCCAGGAATGACAGAAATCCGCTGTGGACAGCTGATAGCTTCTGAGAGCATTATAGTGAAGGTGGACCTTTCCTGCCTGAGGGGACAGAGGGTCCCCTCTGCTGTCTGACCCTTTGGGGGTGGAGGAGGGAAAGGTACCACCCCAGATCAGGCGAGTGAACTTGGAAGGCCTCCTGCTTAAGGGAGCTTTCCCACCGCAGGCTGCCAATTAGACACTCATTTGGGTTAACCATCTCCTCTTTTAAATGGCAAAGCTGCCTGGAGTGATTAAGCCCCTCTGATAATCACATTTCTCTGGATCTACTTTAAATCGTGGAATGTTAGCATTTCTAGAGACTGTTCTACCCTGCCATTTCATGGACGCAGATACCCAGGCCCAGATGGGGGAAATATTTGCCCAGGGACACAAAGTAAATTTCTGATAGTCAGCATTTAGATCTGGACCTCCAAACAACTGGCTGAGTGATTTTTAACTCAGTAATCTGCCCCTGGTCTGTTCGTGTGGGTGAAGGAGGGAGGAGAGAAGAGGGGGAAGGCTTTGTTTTCTCCTTGACATCAGCTGAGAAGAAAGGAGGCCATTTTTCACCTTCCAGAGCTGAGGTGTGTGAAGTGAAGAGTTTGGTCTAGTCAGAGGACATCTATGGGGGGGCTTAGAACTGGGGGCGCCATGGGGGGCGGGGCCAGGCAAGCACACAGAGAAGGAAGAGGGGAAAGGAAGACCAGTAGACACAGCCAGGCTGAGTTCCTTCCTTTTACCAAGGACCCACGTGCTCGACCACCACACACCACTGGTGTGAGCTCACAGGGCTCTCTTTCCTATGAAGGAGGACCAGAGAGTTGCATTAGGGCAGCACCACCCCACCCCAGCAGCTCCCAAAAGCCCATGTGTTCATCCATTCATTCATTTTTCAAGCATAAGTTGAGCCAGAGTAGGCAGAGTCCCTACTTCACAGGGCTCAGTGGAGACCAGCCACCTCCCACATGTCGATGCTCAGCGCTATCCCAGGAAGATGGGCCATGAGTCACTTGGAGACAAAAATCAGGTGTCTTTATTGCCAACTACTGATCTTGCTCCAGACACTTCTGATGTTCACGGGACCCACGAGGCCAGTGATACGGAGGCTATGAGGCAGGACTGTCTGAAACTGGTCAGAACTCACGTTGGCCTCTAACCGAGACTCCTGTGACAAGCTGTAACCTGCACTACACCCTCCCTTCTTTGGGGCCTCCAAATCCTCCCTGGTTCTGCTTCAGTCCTTCCAGTGAGCAAAATCCTATTCTGTTCGTTGGTGGGGAGCAGCATCCCTGGAGTCACATCAAGCTGTCCTAGGTATGGCCAGAAATTATCCCCAGTTGAGACTGCCTGGTCAGGAGCAGCTGCTCATGGGACACTGCGGTCCATATAATGCTGCATCATCCAGTATGGTAGCCGCTCACCATATGTGGCGATTTAAATTACTTAGAATTAAATACGATAAAAAATTCGATTCCCCAATCACACCGCCTTCCAAGTGCTCAAATAAGTGGCCGCTAGATCAGAGACCACAAAGATGGATCACTTCCATCATCCCAGAAAGTTCTATCGATGGTACTGGCATGAGGCCTTTAATCTAGGTCCCCATAACTACACCTCTCTCCACCCATCATGGTCATGATCATCTCTGACTTGGGCCCCCCAAACCTATTTCTCTGGTATTTGATGAATACTTATAGATTCTTAAAAGAAGAGACTTGCCCAACCCTGGTTACAGAGAACCCGTAATTCATATTTTTCAAGAACATCTAATTGCACGATATATTTTAGTGCAGGATCTGGCTGGGCAAGATAAACATCACCTCCTGATTGTAGCTTCACAAAGGGTGACTAACTTAACCCTCCCACCTCTGCCTCCCAAGATATTTCAACAAAACCATCAAAGGATCTGTTTCCTACAACTGCTGGCTCGCCAGAACCCAGTGCCCACTGGGAGAACACACAGCAGCGGAAGAGAATGGGGAGAGTGACGCAAGGCAGTTTATTGTCCACTTCCATTTTCAGTCTCGCAGGAAGAACCCTCACCAGTCCGGGAGCTTGTGTTTTGCTTTGTTTGTTTGTTTGTTCGTTTTTATTTGAAAGAGAGAAAAAAAAAAGCACAGGAGCACACTCCAGCAGGGGAGAGACACGGTCGGGGGGAGGTGAACAGAGAGAGAGAGAGAGAGAAAGAGAGAGAGAGAGAAGAGAGAATCCCAAGCACAGAGCCCAATGTGGGGCTCAATTCCACAACCCTGGGATCATGACCTGAGTCAAAATCAAGAGTCAGATGTTCAACCAACTGAGCCACCCAGAGGCCCCTAGAAGCCTGGGTTCCAAGAGAGAAGAGAGGGGAACATATCCATCCTGAGGAAGTCCTGTTTAGCAAAGGCCACATCTAATTAATCTCCTGGGGTAGGACGAGGCCAGTAGGAGGTGAGGAAGGTGGTGTTTAAGGGGGCCTATTCTGTCCAGGCTCCATGAAGGGTATGTCGTACTCCTTTATCATTTAATCCTTGTGACAACCCAAACAGGGAGACAGGGAGACAGAGATTGAAACGGGTGGGGCTGGGAACGAATTATGGTGAATTTCCCAGTAAATAAATTGAGATCCAGAGAGATTAAGGCTTCCCATAGTCACACAGTTTGTGAGTAGCAAATGCAGCGTGTGACCCCAGGTCTCACTGATTCCATGGCCCTTGCTCTTCCCCTTCACATGGCCTCCTGAGCATAGCACCAAGGCAGGTTCTTCCCCTTCTCTCCCTCTCTCTCTCTCTCTCTCTCTCTCTCTCTCCCTCTCCCTCCCTCCCCCTCCCCCTTCTGCTCTCCCTCTCCCTGTTCCTCCCCCTCTCTCCCTACACTCTGAGCCTCATGCCACCTACGCAAACTTCCTTGAGTACTCTTTCCTCCTGGCTGACCAGACAAACTCTGACTTTGGGTGGTGGGGTTGGGGGGGGGGGGGGGGGGGTCGGTTTGTCTTTGGCTTCTCTCGATGACTTCTTTGGAAGGTTTTTGCTGATTTCCACGGAGAGGTCTAGAAAAACTCATGGGTGTAGTAGACACAGCACAGGCTTGAGATTGGGAATAAGGAATGTCCAGAATTTGGCTTTGTTGCCAACCTTATATGTGACCTTGACCTAGTGACAAAACCTATGTGGGCCTGTTTCTTCAGCCACAAAGTGATTGTATGTGGCTGAGCACGGGGGTGAACCATTAAAAGTGGCACCTATGGGTGCAGCTCAGAACCGTGCCTGGTAAGGTCTGTGTAGAGGAAGGGAGTAGGTGTCACTGGGTTAACACGTTCTACAAGTCGGGCGCTTTTATACCTGCCGTCTCATCACATCCTCACAACAACTCTGTGACAGTGCTCTACATGCCCATTTTACACATGAGGAAACTGAGCTTCAGAGAGGGTACGAGGGCTTGTGGCCATGTGGCAGTAGGTGCGAGAGAGAGGATTCCAGCCCCTCAGTTGAGGGCTCTTATTGCCCTCTCACGTGAAGCACTTAGGGCACAAACAGCAGGAAGCAGGATGCCACTCCTTACCACACACACACTCCCTCATCTCCAACCCCAGCAGAAGAGGCAACTGCCCACAGAAAGGGGAAGTGTCCGGGCTCATGACAACAGGGTGTCAGGGAGGAAAATTTTTCCTTGACCCTTTTGAGGTTCATTTGAAAAAAATTTTTTAATGTTTATTTATTTTTGAGAGAAAGAGCACGTGCTAAAGTGCACTTAAGCAGGGGAGGGGTAGCGAGAGAGGGAGACAGAGTCTGAAGCAGACTCTAGGCTCTGAGCTGTCGGTGCAGAGCCTTATGCAGGGCTCGAACACACAAAATGTGAGATCGTGACCTGAGCCAAAGTCAGACGTTTACCGACTGAGCCACCCAGGTGCCTCAACACTTTTTACGTTCTTTTGGCTGGTCTCTTAATTAAGTTCACATCAAACAGATTTGCAGGAGAAGACCGTAATTTTATAGGGACTAGAACCTCACATAGACACGAGAGATTTAAAGAAGTCAAACATCTGAGGCCTCTTATAAGGAGAAGGGAGCAGGCTGAGGGGCTTCAAAGAAAAGGAAATTAATTTACAGGAAGATGGGAAGATGTTTGGGAAACAAATGCTTGTCACACCAAGCAGAGGCAATGGGACACAGGAATCAACCAACAGGCCCGTCTGAGCTCTGGCTTACCACACCTCACCCGGACTCTGCACCTCTCTGCTGTGGGAGCTCTCTTCCTGCACCAGCTCCCCTCTCCAAATTCTTTGGGGCAAATAAGGGGGAAGCAAGAAGCTCTTCCCGAGTCTTTTGGGCCTTGATTGTTTTCGGCTCAAAATCACCCACGTGCCAAATTAGCACATTTGGGAGAGGCTCGTTCCGGAGTGCTTCGGGGGTATCACACGTGTGGTGCGGTACTATTAAGCCCAAATGTGGGCACCAACATAAGCACATAGCTGCAAAAGACACATGGTCACAAAACCACGTGTGCCTGCCTGTCCTCCAGCCTGCTCTGAGCACGGCTGCCCCCCCCCCCGCGCCCCTGCCCAGCACCCTCCTCGGGCGTCTCGGTC
>NW_026059973.1:0-27319 GCF_023721935.1 Panthera uncia | reverse complement strand
TCTTACAGTCTTTCTCCAACTATGTCCCTTCCTTTCCTCTTCGAGGTACCCACTCTCTTGACATTTAAATTTTTCTTTATGGTTTTACCACTTGGTGTCCCCGTATAAAATATTATCCAGGTTTGAAAAACTGAACTTACCTATATGAAGACAAGCCAATTCTTCCCACACTATCCAAAATTTCCTTATAGAGTAAAACTTGGGATCTCTGAGCCATAGTCTGAACTGAGCTACGCTGTGATCTTCTAAGACCCCTTTCTGGGACGTCAGTGGGCAAACTCATGCATGAAAACTGAAAAGTACAGGGCGGTAGGCATTTGACAAGGCCGCAGTATAGACCACCTACTGGTGTCTAGGGGGAATGTGTCCAGATCAAGTGGGTTTCTTAGTGCCTCCTGCTCTGAAGCTCATATAGACCTACCAACATCTCTCAGAGACAAATCATAACAGGACTTTCAGGAGGTGAAATGAATGTCTTAACTGATTCAGGCAAGAAAGCATGCAGAGGACTATAGGAACTTTATCAAGAAAGCCAAAGACAGATAAAAGTCTTGGCCAGGTGAATCTGGGTATTGGGTCTGCAGGTAAAAAAAAAAGGACACAATGGAGGCACCTGGGTGGCTCAGTCTGAGCATCTGACTCTTGATTTCAGCTCGGGTCATGATGTCACTGTTGTGAGATCGAGCCCTGCATCGATTTCTGTGCTGGGCATAGAGCCTGCTTAAGATTCTGTCTCCCTCTCCCTCTACCCCTCCCCCACTGGCTCATGTGCCCTTTCTCCCTCTTTCTCTAAAATAAAGCAAAACAAAAAACCAGACACAGTGGCTCCTGAGAGATCCCAGTGAAAAGAGTTCTCTATGATTCTATCTTTTGAGTCATTGCCCTAGTGTACACTGGTCACCATTTTTTTTTTTTTTTTGGTGCCCAGTTATAATCCTGAGATCTCTATTTACTATCATGCCCCAGGTCCCCTCTTCTGTGTTGGATCCTCTGTTTCCTGTAGGAAATGCTCTCTTCCTTCTACCCTTACTGTCGTTTTGTGGTGGAATGCATCCTCCAAAAGCTTTTTGAGGAAAAGAGTGTATCAATAAATTGCCAAAGCCTTGAATGATGGAAAATATACTTGTTATTTGGGGAATGAATTTGAGGGAGAAGATAATGTTCTTCAGAATTTCAAAGATACCTTTCCATTGTCCTTTGCTTCAAGTATTCTGTGGAGAAATCCAAACGCATCCTGATCCTTTACGGGCGACCTGAATTGTTATATTCTCTCCAGACAGGCAGAAACACTTCTGCTCTGTACCCAGTGTTCAGAAAGTTCATAATGATGTCTTTGTCTATCTTAATCTCCATGCCCACACTCAGAGAAACTGTCCAATATGGAAAGTCATGTCTTTCCATTTGAGATATTTTCTGAGTTATTTTATTGATGGTTTTACCCCTCCATGTTTTTACTGTTCTCTCGTCCTGAAACTCTTATTATTCAGATGTTAGATACATCTGAATGTATTATACATCAGAATAATATTATTCAGATCTTAGATACATTCTCAGATTTCCTTGTGTATACAACCTATTTCTACCTCTTTCTCTTCCCCACTCCATTTCGCCTTGTTTTATTTTTATATGATTTTAGGTTTTGCAATAGGATCTCTGTCACATATTCCCTTTTCTTTTCTTTTTTTCCTTGTTTCTTTTTTTCTCTTAAGCCTTTCAAAAATGTAAAGCAATTTGTAGCTTGTGGGCTGGATAAAAATAAGCCACAGGCAAGATTTGGCCTGCAGGCTGTAGTCTACTGGCTCCTGATCTAGACATCTTTTTTTTTGAGAGAGAAACAGAGAGAGAGAGTGAGCAGGGGAGGGGCAGAGAGACAGAGGGAGAGAGAGAATCCCAAGCAGGATCCTCTCAGTCAGTGTGCAGAGCCCCAAATGGCACTTGAACTCATGAAGCCATGAGATCATGACCCCAGCCAAAGTCGGACGCTTAACCGACTGAGCCACTCAGGCGCCCCTAGACAACGTCTTATATATGAAAAGTAGAGAGCAGTAGTGGGACAATAAATAAACCTTAGCCCCATAGGTTTAATGACGCTAAGACTAACAGGAAACTTAGAGCTTTTGCCAGGGACCTGTTTCTCCCTAATCAGCTATTGTTTCTTTTCAGACCCCACTAACAAATCCACGACCTGTCTCTGCAGACACCGGGACCAACAGAAGTGAAGGTCACTAATATGGTTCCAGCCCATGAACAAGCGAAGTCTTACATTCCCTATCCAAGACCAAAAGCTCAAGACCCTATCCAGTTTATACTGGCTCTCAGAACAGGTGCATAGTCTTCTCCTTGTCCTAAGATGACCTCCTGAAATCAGGGGCTGCATTTGGACTCATTGTAATGTGAAGTCTTTACACCGAAGTGAACGTGGGATGTATGTTACATGTGCGTACTCAATGTGCATACTCCATCTTTCCTCATGAATAGTCATAAGCTCCCCTGCCCTTTTCATCAATATGTATGTAATACCGATCCCTGGGATTATAAAAATTTGTTCTAATCTCAGGTGGTGGAGACAGATTTGAGCCAGCCTCCTGTCTCTTCACTTGGCTGGCTCCTGGAGAAGCCCGTTCTTCAAAGTATACTCTGTGTCTCAGAGATAGGCTTTGCCGTGCATCAGGCAGACGAACTGGGGTTCGGTTACATATACAACACGCTCCCTCCTTGGCTCTGGTAACTGCTCCTTTCCCTCAAGTTTTCCTTCTAGGAACAACTACAGTCCAAGGAGCAGTTGGTTCCTAATGACTGCATTACCACTTGTGGTTCTTCTCCAACTATACCTTTGTACACAGTCCCTTTGTATCTGATCTTCTTGTCTTGAGTGTGCATTCCTATTGGCTTCCTGATAGATACAAAGTAGTACCCACTACTGGTGCAAAACTCTGTATTAGTTTCCTGTTGCTGCTGTAATGAAGGACCATTCATTTAGTGGCTTGAATCGACACACATTTATTGTCTTCCAGCTCCCAGAGAGAAGTCTAAACTTGAGGTGGCATCGGGCCGTTTCTGGAGGCTTCAGGGTAGAATTCGTCCCTTTGCTCTGTTTTTGTCTCTGGAGGCCGTCTGCGTTCCCTGGCTTATGTCCCTTGCTCGTGTCACCCCAGCCTCTCGCTTCCCTTGTCATGTCTCCTCCTACTTGCTCTGATCCTCCTGTCTCCCTACTGTAAGGACCTTTGTGATGACATTGGACCCACCCAGATAATAAAGGATAATCTCTCCATCTCTCGATCCTTAACGACGTTTACAAAATAACTCCATGGCAGCACGTAGATTAACGTTGGATTGAAAAACTGAGGACTGTAGCCCAGCCAATTTTACACATAAAATTGATCATCCCATAGTTCCAGAAAACTCAGCACTGGATTCTGGAATTGGGCAGGACTGGATCATCTATTCGGAGAATCTAATATTTATTTTCTTATCCAGGCAGAAATGGGACACAGGTGACCTTCAACTGTAAAAGCAACAAGATTACCCAACTCGCCACTGTAGGTGGATTACGTGGTGTGCAGATAGAGGGCAAGTTACTAAGACATCGGACCTGAACATGAATACAATTAAGAGGCTTCACAAGGAAGAACCAGAAAGTCCTCTGTGGTGACTTTGACTGGGTCCCTTAATCCCTCGTCCCAGAGTAGACACAGCTAATAATACACAACTAAGCCAGTCTAACTGCAATATTAGCAGAATTATAGCCCCAAGCAAATGCTTGACATTTTCACATCTCTTTAGCTAAAATAAAGGCTCTGTTTAGAAGAAGCAGGACTCTGAGTCATAGAATGGGGACGTTTAAGTAGAAATGAAGTTAAAAACTCATCTTCCAAATCCACTGAACTTCCTTTCTCTCCCTCCACCTCCCCCATTCTGAGGATATCAGTCCTCTTCTGCGGCCAAGTCTTTAAATGATACATCTGTAAACATTTTGCAAACCAATATGGATTCTTCTCAGAACACACCCACTGCCTCTCATCGCCTCCAGCCCTTACGAGTTACACCCTCAAGTATCAGATGTGGAGAGGAAGGAGGCCTGCTCTAGAAAGAGGTGATGTGTACACCAAAGGGTTAAAAGATTTAGTCAAACTTACTGACAGCATCTGGGGCATACCCGGAAGGGGATTCTAGAAATGTAACAATCGGCCTGAGTTCCTTGACAGGGGTACAATCTCATCTAGGGTCTGGGATTTACCGCAGTGGTTTGAGCCTCTGTAAATAATAGTAAAAGTCCGTTCAGTTGGCTAATAGAAGCCTGAACTTAGGGACGGCCCATAGTTAATGATGTCAAAATGTGAGGACATCACTAGAGCCCTCAGTAGAAGGAATCTGGAGGTTTTTATAAATGGATATTTCATATGATTCTAGTAGGGACAATTTGCTAGCCATCCTTATGAGAGCCCTGAAGACATTCCATTCAAGACAACATGAAATGCATTGCCAAAGGAACCGTCAACATCCTTGAAGAGCTCTCTGGCTCTGTAGGCTGTGCTCAACATGAGAAACACTATAATGGGATTGATTTACCTGAAACCATGGGGTTCTAGAATGATAGAGCCCAGGTGATAGTACCTAAACCTCAGAGGAAAGCTGGAAAGCGCCGTCTGGTCTGTGAATGAATCTGCACATTACACAGGCTTCAGCCGTAAGTGGCTGGGTGCCATCAACGGGAAGCAGCTTGGGACCACCTGGAGCGACAATCTTTGGCGACATCCTGGGCATCCGAAGGTGTATACCCATCGGCCGGCAGCTTAGAGCTTCCCATTCCATCCCCGTCTCACCCACTTTACTTTTTCTTGAGACAACACAGTTAGAACCATAACATTTTCGTTTCTTGACCCCAGGACCCACAACATTGGAAGATACCGCCCAAGTCCTTGGAATGAGAATCCCTAGCCTCTACGTACCACCACCCATGGCTGCCAGCACCTGATTCAGTAGGACAGTTGTGGCTGCAGGGAGCTATCTGGGATCTCACTTCACACATGCTTACGGGCACAACACAGACTCACAACATGGAACCCAAAATCTCCAGAGAAACCCTGGTTCTGTGGGCTTGGCAGCTGACAGGGGACGGAAAGAAAGGAAGCACCAGCTCTGTGTAGCTCTTTCAAGCAATGAATCTCACTAGTGCGTCTCCTGCATGCCCCAGTCTAATCTAATCTAATCTCCTATTCACAGACTGTCTCCTACATATCTGAACGAAAGCCTCCATAAATCTCCTCTGCTCTCTGTTCATTTTTCCAGACTCCCAAGTTTATGTCTCTGCTGTATCCTAGACTCACATCTAAGATTTGCTACATGCTTTTGCCTTTTCTGGTTATGACTTTGGCTTTCTTTCTCTCTTTCTCTTTCCTTTCCCCTTTCTCCCATTCTCCCTTTCTCTTTCTTTCTCCTGTTCTCCCTTTCCCCTTTCTCCCTTTCTCTCTTTTTTTCTTTCTTTTTCTTTCTTTCTTCTTTCTCTTCCTTCCTTCCTTTCTTCTTTCCTTCCTTCTTCCTCCCTCCCTCTTTCTTTCTCTCTTTTCTTTCTTTCCTTCCTTCCTTCCTCCCTCCCTCCCTCCTTTCTCTCTTCCTTCTTCCTTCCTTCCCTCCTTCCTTCCCTCCTTCCTTCCTTCCTTTCTTTCTTTCTTTCTCCTTCCTCCCTCCCTCCCTCTCTCTTTCTCGCTCTCTTTCTTTTCTTTTCTTTTCATTCTCTCTTTCTCTCTTTCTTCTTTTCCTTTCTTCCTTCTTTCCTTCCTTCCCTCTCTCTTTCTCTCTCTTTCTTTTCTTTCTTTCTTTCTTTCTCCCTTCCTTCCTCCTTCCTTCCTCCCTCCCTCCCTCTCTCTCTCTCTTTCTCTCTCCCTCTTTCTTTTCTTTTCTTTCTTTCTATGTAACTCATTCTGTCTTTCCAAGCTGATTTATGAGCTACTGTCCCTGTCGGGTCTACCTTACAGATACCAGGATACGTGCTCTATCCATGGATGATAACACAGCCACTAGGCACATTTAGATCAAACTGGAAGGACTCAGACTATGTGAGCAATGCTATACAGTCCAAAGAATACAGAATTAGAATCAGAAAACACAGGAATAAATCTTAACTCTGCTACTTTATGCCCGTATACACATGAGTAAGTTATTAAAAATTCTGAGCTTCAGTTCTCCTGTTTCTGAAATGAGGCTGAACACTGATGAGAACAACCTTATAATTGAATTTCATAAAAATTAAATAAAATGAGAAACTGCTCAGTCTTATGTTTGTTTACATAGCATACATGCAAAAAGAAACAGCTACTGTCTCTGTATGTCACTCCAATACACATGAAATAGTTTCCATTAGGACACAGCTCAGAAATTCTTTCGTTTATTGATATTTTCATATTTAAATCATTCCACAAATGCTTTGAAGCTGCTGAACTAAAATTTTAATTTTGGAAGCTGCTGTTTATTAACAGTGACACAACTCCAGATAATGATGGAAGAAGATTCTAAGTCCTTACAGCAAACCAAAGACACCCCATGAATCACTTAAGGATCTTTTGCACACTGATGATAAATCAGCATGTGATGGAATTAGTGAGATAAACAGAATCCAACTCTTTCCTTCTTGTCCCTATTACAGCTTCTCTTCTTGGCATTTAACTCAAACAAATAGATTAAAGAGATATTCAATCTTTCACCGAAGTGAGAAGCTCTGACATACTGTTGGAAATGTGTCACCACTTAGAGTCACAATAGCCAGTGAAGAGCAGTTTTATTTCCTAGAAAAAGCTCACTCTTTGATGTCAATACACGATCCAACCTGGGCCACTCAGCGCTTCCCTACAAGGAATTTTAACTTTTGGATGGAAAAACATAGAAATTGAACATCTTAGGAGCTGAGTCTTTTCCATGGCAGTGTTCTCAAGGGAAATGCCACAAATTCTTACTGTTAAGGTACCAGGATCCTGGATTCCTGTCCTTCCCAAGGTCAAAGTTTGAACCTATAAGTTACGCTCCTATCCTTCCACAAACTCTCTCTTTTTGCTTAATCTTAATCAGGTCTTCTCTGCTACTTAGAATCCCAGTAATTTTGAACACATATACAAATACATTTGCTAAAATAAACTAAACACTGATTTCTGTGAAATATTTTGCTGTAAAACTAAAAACTTGTTTTAGCTGTTTTGGCATTAAAATCCACTAGGGGGCAGAAAGGATTTCAGCTGAGTTGTCTCCAGTGTATGTAAAGCAAACCACACCATTCAATCTATGCTAATTTTAAATGCATAGCTACTTCTATTTTAATCAAACAGAATATTCATTATTACGTATTTTAGTAGAGGCATAAAGTGATGATTGAAGAGACTTTGAGCCTTAGATAGACATGTTTCCAAGCTTTCTTTTTAAGTGAAATTTTGGAAATTTACATAGACAATTACATAGACAATTACGTAGACAAAAATATTTTTAAATAAAATGGAGCACATCTCTAATGTAGCTATGAAGGCCACACTACCACCAAATAAAATGGGTGTTTTTTTTTGTACAATACTAATTAAAGTAAGCCAAGATACAATTATGTAAAAAATGCAGAATGAATACAAATCAACTCTCAGAATGATTATGTTGAGCAAGGAAATTATACATAATTTGTCTTGATTTTTCTAATTTTCTGATTTTTGTGAAATGTATTTAAGTTATTTTAAATTATTTCAATAATAAAGAACTAAAACTGAGCTTCAAAACAGAATCCATAGAGAAGTTCCTAAATTTTAAGAGCACACAAAATAAAATACAGATTGTCCTATAATAAAAAACATTATTGGGGCGCTTGGGTGGCTCAGTCGGCTGAGCATCCAACTTCAGCTCAGGTCATGATCTCACAGTTCGTGAGTTCGGGCCCTCTGATCCTCTGTCCCCCTTGTCTGGGCCCCTTGTCTCACTCACACTCACTCTCTCAAAAATAAACATTAAGAAAATGTTTTACAAACATTATTAATGATGAATTTGTAATCAGAAAATATTCTTTAATGCCTTCAGATTATTTTCTAGGGTTTTATAGTCCTCTTGGTATCTGTTTCTTTAGTCTACAATTATCTTATTGAAGAAAAGTCAAAATATTTATAGCAGACTTCTCTGCCATTAGGGCTTCCATCCAGTTGATGGTAGGGACTAGAAAATGTGGGGAGAGACATGGAAGTCTCCCAGAGATGGTAAAATCTCTAAGATTGGAAAGATAAACCACAGCCAGGAAGAGTGGTAGGGCACTAAACACTACATTTATAAAGAAATACCAATAAATGTTCATCGTAGTTGAAGTAAGTTTCAAAGACAAGCCTCTAATAAATTTTGGAGGAAGTTTACTTTTATCTTCTGGAGCGGAACATTTAATCATCAATCAAGATACACAATTTTAGGAGCTGCTCTTGACACACCTGGAGTTTGTCTTCGATCTTAGCTGAGACAATCCACTCACATACCACTTGCTGAGTCTGAATCAGAAGCGATGTCACCACTGAGCACGACAGGAATTCGAGCTTCTGCTGGTGTATGTTTCCTGTAAAGAATCTTTTTGGGTTTCCCTACTGATGTGTTTTGGTCTAGACAGCCATTTGGAAAAAATGACATTATTTGCTTTGGCCAAAGGAAGATGGCAAGTTATGGAGGTGTTTTTTCACTGATCCTTTGCGCGCACATCGCTTTTAACACACCACCAGCCACAATCAAACCAAATCCACCATAAATAGGAGAAGGCTTTGAAGAAAAACTTACAAAGCTCACCACGAAAATTGTACTTAAAACAAATACAATGTACATTATCATAATTCTCACATGGAATCTAACCATGACTAATGATATGAAAAACCATCGTTGTATTTCAACTATAAGAACCTAATGACCAACATTCGAAAATCACACCCCCTTATCAAAATCATCAATCACTCATTCATTGATCTTCCTGCTCCATCCAATAGCTCAGCATGATGAAACTTTGGCTCCCTGCTAGGAGTATGTTTAATCCTACAAATTCTCACCGGCCTCTTTCTAGCCATACATTACACATCAGACACATTAACCGCTTTCTCATCAGTCACCCATATTTGCCGCGACGTAAATTATGGCTGAATTATCCGATATCTACACGCCAACGGAGCCTCCATATTCTTTATCTGCCTATACATGCATGTAGGACGAGGAATATACTACGGCTCCTACACTTTCTCAGAAACATGGAATATTGGAATCGTACTATTATTCACGGTCATGGCTACAGCCTTCATAGGATATGTCTTACCATGAGGCCAAATATCCTTTTGAGGAGCAACCGTAATTACCAACCTCCTATCGGCAATCCCATATATTGGAACCGACCCAGTAGAATGAATCTGAGGGGGCTTCTCAGTACACAAAGCCACCCTGACACGATTCTTTGCCTTCCACTTCATCCTTCCATTTATCATCTCAGCCCTAGCAGCAGTCCACCTCCTATTCCTCCATGAGACAGGATCTAACAACCCCTCAGGAATAGTATCTGACTCAGACAAAATCCCGTTCCACCCATACTACACAATCAAAGACATCCTGGGCCTTCTAGTACTAATCCTAACACTCATACTACTCGTCCTATTCTCACCAGACCTATTAGGGGACGCCGATAACTACATCCCCGCCAACCCTCTAAACACCCCTCCCCATATCAAGCCCGAATGGTATTTCCTATTTGCATACGCAATCCTCCGATCTATCCCCAATAAACTAGGGGGAGTTTTAGCCCTAGTCCTATCCATCTTAATCTTAGCAATTATCCCCGCCCTCCATACTTCCAAACAACGAGGAATAATGTTTCGGCCACTAAGCCAGTGCTTATTCTGATTCCTAGTGGCGGACCTTCTGACCCTGACATGAATTGGCGGCCAACCTGTAGAATATCCTTTCATTACCATTGGCCAACTAGCCTCCATCCTATACTTCTCTATCCTTTTAATCCTAATACCCATCTCAGGCATTATTGAAAACCGCCTCTTTAAATGAAGAGTCTTCGTAGTATATAAAATACCTTGGTCTTGTAAACCAAAAAAGGAGAATATGTGCCCTCCCTAAGACTTCAAGGAAGAAGCAATAGCCCCACCATCAGCACCCAAAGCTGAAATTCTTTCTTAAACTATTCCTTGTTAATACCAAAAAACAACCCCATGACTTCCATAATTCATATATTACATACACCCTCACTGTGCTTGCCCAGTATGTCCTCATTTTCCACAAAAAAAGCAAGTGAAAATCCTCAATTCCCATAACACAAACGCACAATGTAAAACTAACCTATTAGCTACCAATACCCCCCCCCCCCAGACATACTATGTATATCGTGCATTAACTGCTTGTCCCCATGAATATTAAGCATGTACAATAGTTTATATATATTACATAAGACATACTATGTATATCGTGCATTAATTGCTTGTCCCCATGAATATTAAGCATGTACAGTAGTTTATATATATTACATAAGACATAATAGTGCTTAATCGTGCATATCCATGATCTATAACAGTCCTCTATGGACCTCAAGTGTCCGAAAGAGCTTAATCACCTGGCCTCGAGAAACCAGCAACCTTTGCCTGAGCGTGTACCTCTTCTCGCTCCGGGCCCATTTCAACGTGGGGGTGTCTATAAGGGAACTATATCTGGCATCTGGTTCTTACTTCAGGGCCATGACATTCTTAAATCCAATCCTTCAACTTTCTCAAATAGGACATCTCGATGGGTTAATGACTAATCAGCCCATGATCACACATCACTGTGGTGTCATGCATTTGGTATTTTTAATTTTTAGGGGGTGGAACTTGCTATGACTCAGCTATGACCTAAAGGTCCTGACTCAGTCAAATATAATGTAGCTGGACTTATTCTCTATGCGGGGGTTCCACACGTACAACAAACAAGGTGTTATTCAGTCAATGGTCACAGGACTTATACTTAAATTCCTATTGCTCCACAGGACACGGCATGCGCGCACCCACGTATACGCGTACACGTACACGTATACACGTATACACGCATACACGTACACACGTACACGTATACACGTACACACGTACACGTATACACGTACACGTACACGTACACGTATACACGTACACACGTACACGTACACGTACACACGTACACACGTACACACGTACACACGTACACGTATACACGTATACACATGCAAACTTTTTTGATTTAGTAAATAATTAGCTTAAACAAACCCCCCTTACCCCCCGTTAACCTTATTTATTACAATACGTGTCTATTTCTGTCTTGCCAAACCCCAAAAACAAGACTAAACCGTATCCAAGCATAAGGCCTAAGAATTAACGTTTATAAACTTTACCAACCCCATCATTACCAATTATTGACACTAAATCATAACTTTGTTCGCAGTTATCTATAGATACGTCAACCCGATCTCTAACTCGTCCCTATCGAACAATATTTACACACCCAACAATCCTACATCTTGGTTGATGTAGCTTAAGTACATAAAGCAAGGCACTGAAAATGCCTAGATGAGTCGCCAGACTCCATAAACATAACGGTTTGGTCCTAGCCTTTCCATTAGTTATTAATAAAATTACACATGCAAGCCTCCGCATCCCGGTGAAAATGCCCTCTAAATCACCCAGTGATCCAAAGGAGCTGGCATCAAGCACACAACCATTGTAGCTCATAACACCTTGCTCAGCCACACCCCCACGGGATACAGCAGTGATAAAAATTAAGCTATGAATGAAAGTTCGACTAAGCTATATTAAATTAGGGTTGGTAAATTTCGTGCCAGCCACCGCGGTCATACGATTAACCCAAACTAATAGACCTACGGCGTAAAGCGTGTTACAGAAGAAAAATATACTAAAGTTACACCTTAACTAGGCTGTAAAAAGCTGCAGTTAACATAAAAATATAGCACGAAAGTAACTTTAATATCTCCGACCACACGATAGCTAAGACCCAAACTGGGATTAGATACCCCACTATGCTTAGCCCTAAACCTAGATAGTTAACTCAAACAAAACTATCCGCCAGAGAACTACTAGCAACAGCCTAAAAACTCAAAGGACTTGGCGGTGCTTTATATCCCTCTAGAGGAGCCTGTTCTATAATCGATAAACCCCGATAAACCTCACCATCTCTTGCCAATTCAGCCTATATACCGCCATCTTCAGCAAACCCTAAAAAGGAAGAAAAGTAAGCACAAGTGCCTTAACACAAAAAAGTTAGGTCAAGGTGTAGCCCATGAGATGGGAAGCAATGGGCTACATTTTCTACAACTAGAACATCCACGAAAATCCTTATGAAATTAAGTATTAAAGGAGGATTTAGTAGTAAATTTGAGAGTAGAGAGCTCAATTGAATCGGGCCATGAAGCACGCACACACCGCCCGTCACCCTCCTCAAGTGATTAAGCCCTGAAGAAACCTATTCAAACCACTACACCCACAAGAGGAGACAAGTCGTAACAAGGTAAGCCTACTGGAAAGTGTGCTTGGATGACAAGATGTAGCTGAAACAAAGCATCTGGCCTACACCCAGAAGATTTCATATTAAACTGACCATCTTGAGCCAAAGCTAGCCCAATCGCCCATAAACGCAACTAACATTAGAAAGTAAAACAAAACATTTAGTTACCTCAAAAAGTATAGGAGACAGAAATTTAACTTGGCGCTATAGAGAAAGTACCGCAAGGGAAAGATGAAAGAAAAAAACTAAAAGCACTATACAGCAAAGATTACCCCTTGTACCTTTTGCATAATGAATTAGCTAGAATAACCTAACAAAGAGAACTTCAGCTAGGCCTCCCGAAACCAGACGAGCTACCCACGAACAATCTATTACAGGATGAACTCGTCTATGTTGCAAAATAGTGAGAAGATTTGTGGGTAGAGGTGAAAAGCCTAACGAGCCTGGTGATAGCTGGTTGCCCAGGACAGAATCTTAGTTCGACTTTAAACTTACCTCAAAACTCTAAAATTCCAATGTAAGTTTAAAATATAGTCTAAAAAGGTACAGCTTTTTAGAATTAGGATACAGCCTTAATTAGAGAGTAAGCATAAACACAAACCATAGTTGGCCTAAAAGCAGCCACCAATTAAGAAAGCGTTCAAGCTCAACAATCAAAACATCTCAAAGTCAAAAAACGCAACCAACTCCTAATTTAAAACTGGGCTAATCTCTTTAATAATAGAAGCAATAATGCTAATATGAGTAACAAGAAATATTTCTCCCGTGCATGAGCTTATATCAGAACGGATAACCACTGATAGTTAACAACAAGATAAATATAACCTAACTACAAGCAAAATATCAAACTAATTGTTAACCCAACACAGGCATGCAATCCAGGGAAAGATTAAAAGAAGTAAAAGGAACTCGGCAAACACAAGCCCCGCCTGTTTACCAAAAACATCACCTCTAGCATTTCCAGTATTAGAGGCACTGCCTGCCCAGTGACATTAGTTAAACGGCCGCGGTATCCTGACCGTGCAAAGGTAGCATAATCATTTGTTCCTTAAATAGGGACTTGTATGAATGGCCACACGAGGGCTTTACTGTCTCTTACTTCCAATCCGTGAAATTGACCTTCCCGTGAAGAGGCGGGAATATGACAATAAGACGAGAAGACCCTATGGAGCTTTAATTAACCGACCCAAAGAGACCTTGATAATCAACCGACAGGGATAACAAACCTCTACCATGGGTCGACAATTTAGGTTGGGGTGACCTCGGAGAATAAAACAACCTCCGAGTGATTTAAATCTAGACCAACCAGTCGAAAGTATTACATCACTTATTGATCCCAAAACTTGATCAACGGAACAAGTTACCCTAGGGATAACAGCGCAATCCTATTTTAGAGTCCATATCCACAATAGGGTTTACGACCTCGATGTTGGATCAGGACATCCCGATGGTGCAGCAGCTATCAAAGGTTCGTTGGTTCAACGATTAAAGTCCTACGTGATCTGAGTTCAGACCGGAGTAATCCAGGTCGGTTTCTATCTATTAAATAATTTCTCCCAGTACGAAAGGACAAGAGAAATAAGGCCCACTTTACCAAAGCGCCTTTAACCAAATAGATGATATAATCTCAATCTAGACAGTTTACCTAAACACACCGCCCGAGAGCTCGGGTTTGTTAGGGTGGCAGAGCCCGGTAAGTGCATAAAACTTAAGCTTTTATTATCAGAGGTTCAACTCCTCTCCCTAACAGCATGTTCATAATCAATATCCTCTCATTAATTATCCCTACTCTTCTCGCCGTAGCCTTCCTAACCCTAGTTGAACGTAAAGTACTAGGCTACATGCAACTCCGCAAAGGACCAAACGTCGTAGGACCATACGGCCTACTCCAACCCATTGCAGACGCTATAAAACTCTTCACTAAAGAACCCCTCCGACCCCTCACATCTTCTATATTCATATTCATTATAGCACCTATCCTAGCCCTTACACTAGCCCTAACCATGTGAATCCCGCTGCCCATACCATATCCACTCATTAACATAAACCTAGGGGTGCTATTTATACTAGCCATATCCAGCCTAGCTGTTTACTCCATTCTATGATCTGGGTGGGCTTCAAGCTCAAAATATGCCCTAATCGGAGCCCTACGAGCTGTAGCCCAAACAATCTCATATGAAGTCACACTAGCTATTATTCTCTTATCAGTACTACTAATAAACGGATCCTTCACATTAGCCACACTAATTACCACTCAAGAATATATCTGACTTATTATTCCCGCATGACCCCTAGCTATAATATGATTCATCTCCACACTAGCAGAAACCAACCGAGCCCCATTTGACCTCACAGAAGGAGAATCAGAGCTTGTTTCCGGATTTAACGTAGAATACGCAGCAGGTCCCTTCGCCCTATTTTTTCTAGCAGAATACGCTAACATTATCATAATAAATATCCTCACAACAATCCTATTTTTCGGAGCATTTCACAGTCCCTACATACCAGAACTATATACCATTAACTTCACTGTAAAAACCCTAATCCTAACAACCACCTTCCTATGAATCCGAGCATCTTACCCACGATTCCGATATGACCAATTAATACACCTCTTATGAAAAAGCTTTCTACCCCTTACCCTAGCCCTACGTATATGACACGTCTCCCTACCCATCATTACAGCAAGCATTCCACCTCAAACATAAGAAATATGTCTGACAAAAGAGTTACTTTGATAGAGTAAAACATAGAGGTTTAAACCCTCTTATTTCTAGAATTATAGGAATCGAACCTAATCCTAAGAATCCAAAAATCTTCGTGCTACCAATATTACACCACATTCTAAAGTAAGGTCAGCTAAATAAGCTATCGGGCCCATACCCCGAAAATGTTGGTTTATACCCTTCCCATACCAATCAAACCCCCTATTTTTATTATCATTATATCAACCGTTATTGCAGGAACTATAATCGTAATAACAGCCTCCCATTGACTTATAGTCTGAATCGGCTTCGAAATAAACCTATTAGCCATTATTCCCATCCTCATAAAAAAATATAATCCACGAGCCATAGAAGCAGCCACAGAATATTTCCTGACACAAGCAACTGCTTCAATACTCCTAATAATAGGAATCATCATCAACCTACTGCATTCAGGACAGTGAACTGTATCAAAAGATCTCAACCCCATCGCATCTATCATAATAACAACCGCCTTAGCAATAAAACTAGGACCAGCCCCATTCCACTTCTGAGTGCCCGAAGTTACACAAGGGATCTCCATATCCTCAGGCCTAATCCTACTCACATGACAAAAAATTGCTCCACTATCAATCCTATACCAAATCTCACCCACCATCAATCCCAACCTACTCCTAACAATAGCCATCATATCAGTTATAGTCGGAGGCTGAGGAGGACTTAACCAAACCCAACTACGAAAAATCATAGCATATTCCTCAATTGCCCACATAGGCTGAATAGCAGCCATCATAATATATAGCCCCACAATAATAATTTTAAACCTGACCATCTACATCATCATAACACTAACCACCTTCATATTATTCATACACAACTCCACCACAACAACATCATCCCTATCACAAACATGAAATAAAACACCCCTCATCACCTCATTTATCCTAGTACTAATAATGTCTCTAGGCGGCCTTCCTCCACTCTCCGGCTTCATCCCAAAATGAATAATCATTCAGGAACTAACGAAAAACGAAATAATTATAATACCCACACTACTAGCTATAACAGCACTACTTACCCTGTACTTCTACATACGACTAACGTATACCACTGCACTGACTATATTCCCCTCAAACAACTGTATAAAAATAAAATGACGATTCGAGTGCACAGAAAAAACAATCCTTTTACCCCCCCTTAATTGTAATATCCACCATGCTACTACCACTCGCACCAATACTATCCTTCCTAGATTAGAAGTTTAGGTTAAATTAGACCAAGAGCCTTCAAAGCTCTAAGTAAGCCCTAACAGACTTAACTTCTGCATACCAATTAATCCTAAGGACTGCAAGAATCTATCTTACATCAATTGATTGCAAATCAAACACTTTAATTAAGCTAAGCCCTTACTAGATTGGTGGGCCCCAACCCCACGAAATTTTAGTTAACAGCTAAATACCCTAGTCAACTGGCTGCAATCTACTTCTCCCGCCATCTAGAAAGAAAAGGCGGGAGAAGCCCCGGCAGCGTCAAGCTGCTTCTTTGAATTTGCAATTCAATATGACATTCACTGCAGGACTTGGTACAAAGGGGACTGAACCTCTGTCTTTAGATTTACAGTCTCATGCTTACTCAGCCATTTTACCTATGTTCATAAACCGCTGACTATTTTCAACCAATCACAAAGATATTGGAACTCTTTACCTTCTATTTGGCGCCTGGGCCGGTATGGTAGGGACTGCTCTCAGTCTCTTAATCCGAGCCGAACTGGGTCAACCTGGCACGCTACTAGGGGACGACCAAATTTATAATGTAGTCGTCACCGCCCATGCCTTTGTAATAATCTTCTTTATAGTAATGCCTATTATGATTGGAGGATTCGGAAACTGATTGGTTCCATTAATAATTGGAGCCCCCGATATAGCATTCCCTCGAATGAATAACGTGAGCTTCTGACTCCTTCCCCCGTCTTTCCTACTTTTGCTCGCATCATCTATGGTAGAGGCTGGAGCAGGGACTGGATGGACAGTATACCCACCTCTAGCCGGCAACCTAGCTCATGCAGGAGCATCCGTAGATCTAACTATTTTTTCACTACACCTAGCAGGTGTCTCCTCAATCTTAGGTGCTATTAATTTTATTACTACTATTATTAATATAAAACCCCCTGC
Source organism: Panthera uncia (assembly GCF_023721935.1). NCBI lineage: Eukaryota > Metazoa > Chordata > Mammalia > Carnivora > Felidae > Panthera > Panthera uncia. Next base: position 9,936 of record NW_026059973.1, on the reverse strand, counting down.
TATATCCCAATATCAAACACCCCTGTTTGTCTGATCGGTTTTAATCACTGCTGTATTGCTACTTCTATCACTACCAGTTTTAGCAGCAGGCATCCCTATACTACTGACAGATCGACATCTGAACACCACATTTTTTGACCCCGCCGGAGGAGGGGATCCTATCTTACTTATATCAACACCTATTCTGATTTTTTCGGTCACCCAGAAGTCTACATTTTAATTTTACCCGGGTTTGGAATAATTTCACATATTGTTACCTACTACTCAGGTAAAAAAGAACCTTTTGGCTACATGGGAATAGTTTGAGCTATAATATCAATTGGCTTTCTGGGCTTTATCGTATGAGCCCATCACATGTTTACTGTGGGGATAGATGTGGACACACGAGCATACTTTACATCAGCTACTATAATTATTGCTATTCCCACTGGGGTAAAAGTATTTAGCTGACTGGCCACTCTTCATGGAGGTAATATCAAATGGTCCCCTGCTATGCTATGAGCTCTGGGATTCATTTTCCTATTCACCGTAGGAGGCTTAACAGGAATTGTACTAGCAAATTCCTCATTAGATATTGTTCTTCACGACACATACTACGTAGTAGCCCACTTCCACTATGTCTTGTCAATAGGAGCAGTATTTGCTATCATAGGAGGCTTCGCCCATTGATTCCCCCTATTCTCAGGGTATACTCTCGATAATACTTGGGCAAAAATTCATTTTACGATTATGTTCGTAGGTGTCAATATAACGTTTTTCCCTCAGCATTTTCTAGGCCTGTCCGGAATGCCTCGACGTTATTCTGACTACCCAGACGCATATACAACTTGAAACACAATCTCCTCAATAGGCTCTTTTATTTCACTAACAGCAGTAATATCAATAGTTTTTATAGTGTGAGAAGCTTTTGCATCAAAGCGAGAAGTGGCCATAGTGGAACTAACCACAACTAATCTTGAATGGCTGCATGGATGTCCCCCTCCATATCACACATTTGAAGAGCCAACCTATGTGCTGTTAAAATAAGAAAGGAAGGAATCGAACCTCCTCAGACTGGTTTCAAGCCGATACCATAACCATTATGTCTTTCTCAATCAAGAAGTATTAGTAAAACAATTACATAACTTTGTCAAGGTTAAATTATAGGTTTAAGCCCTATGTACTTCCATGGCATACCCCTTCCAACTAGGTTTTCAAGATGCTACATCCCCCATCATAGAAGAGCTCCTACACTTCCATGATCACACACTAATAATTGTATTCCTAACTAGCTCCCTAGTCCTTTATATCATCTCACTAACAACCAAACTCACGCACACAAGCACAATGGATGCCCAAGAAGTAGAAACCATCTGAACCATTTTACCAGCTATCATCTTGATTCTCATTGCCCTACCCTCCTTACGAATTCTCTATATAATAGACGAGATTAATAGCCCCTCTCTTACTGTAAAGACCATGGGACATCAATGGTATTGAAGCTATGAATACACTGACTATGAAGACCTAAGCTTTGACTCCTATATAATTCCCACTCAAGAGCTAAAGCCCGGAGAACTCCGACTATTAGAAGTTGATAACCGAGTAGTACTACCAATAGAAGTGACCATTCGCGTGTTAATCTCATCAGAAGACGTACTACACTCATGAGCCGTCCCATCCCTGGGCCTAAAACCTGATGCTATTCCAGGCCGACTAAACCAAACAACCCTAATGGGTACACGACCTGGACTGTATTATGGTCAGTGCTCAGAGATCTGTGGCTCAAACCACAGTTTTATGCCCATTGTTCTTGAACTAGCCCCATTATCATATTTTGAAAAATGATCTGCGTCTATACTGTAAATTCATTAAGAAGCTAAACTAGCGTTAACCTTTTAAGTTAAAAACTGGGAGTTTAAACCTCCCCTTAATGACATGCCACGGTTAGATACATCAACCTGATTCATCACTATTATTTCAATAATTATAACACTATTTATTATATTTCAACGAAAAATCTCAAAACACCTGTAGCCATCAAGCCCGGAACCCAAATCTACAGCTGCACTAAAACAGCCTAACCCTTGAGAAAAAAAATGAACGAAAATCTATTCACCTCTTTCACTACCCCAACAATAATAGGATTGCCTGTTGTCGTATTAATTATTATGTTCCCCAGCATTCTATTCCCCTCACCTAACCGACTAATTAATAACCGTTTAGTCTCACTTCAACAGTGATTAGTACAACTAACATCAAAACAAATACTAGCCATTCACAATCACAAAGGACAAACTTGGGCCCTAATACTCATATCTCTCATTTTATTTATTGGATCAACAAACCTGTTAGGTCTACTGCCTCACTCATTTACTCCAACTACCCAATTATCAATAAACTTAGGAATAGCTATTCCCCTATGAGCCGGTACCGTAATCACCGGGTTTCGCCACAAAACTAAAGCGTCCCTGGCCCACTTTCTACCACAAGGAACACCAATCCCCCTGATCCCTATGCTTGTAATTATTGAAACCATTAGCCTTTTTATCCAGCCCATGGCTCTGGCCGTACGACTTACAGCTAACATTACTACAGGCCACCTATTCATACACTTACTTGGAGGAGCTGCTCTGGCCCTAACAAACATCAGTACCTCTATTGCTTTAATCACCTTTATTATCCTCATCCTACTGACAATCCTTGAATTTGCTGTGGCTCTAATCCAAGCCTACGTCTTTACCCTACTTGTAAGCCTGTATCTACATGACGATACTTAATGACCCATCAAACCCACGCATACCATATGGTTAACCCCAGTCCATGGCCACTTACGGGAGCCCTTTCAGCCCTACTGATAACTTCAGGTCTGGCCATATGATTTCACTACAACTCAATACTATCATTGACCCTAGGTATAACCACTAACCTACTGACTATATATCAATGGTGACGAGACATTATTCGGGAAAGCACATTCCAAGGTCACCACACACCCATCGTTCAAAAAGGTCTCCGTTATGGAATAATTCTCTTTATCACCTCAGAAGTATTCTTCTTCGCAGGCTTTTTCTGGGCCTTCTACCACTCAAGTCTAGCCCCAACTCCTGAATTGGGAGGATGCTGACCACCAACAGGTATTATTCCCCTAAACCCCCTAGAAGTCCCACTACTCAATACCTCCGTACTTCTAGCTTCCGGAGTGTCAATCACCTGAGCTCACCATAGTTTAATAGAAGGGAATCGAAAACACATACTCCAAGCACTATTTATTACAATCTCCCTAGGAGTCTACTTCACCCTCCTCCAAGCCTCCGAATACTATGAAACATCATTCACAATCTCAGACGGAGTCTACGGATCCACCTTCTTCATGGCTACGGGATTCCACGGACTACACGTAATTATCGGCTCTACCTTCCTAATTGTATGCTTCTTGCGCCAACTAAAATATCACTTCACATCGAGCCACCACTTTGGATTTGAAGCCGCTGCTTGATATTGACATTTCGTAGACGTGGTTTGACTATCCCTATACGTTTCTATTTATTGATGAGGATCCTATGCCTTTAGTATTAACAAGTACAGTTGACTTCCAATCAACCCGTTTCGGTATAATCCGAAAGGGAATAATAAACGTAATACTCGCCCTGCTCACCAATACACTTCTATCCACACTACTTGCACTCATCGCATTCTGACTACCCCAACTAAATATCTATGCAGAAAAAGCAAGTCCTTATGAATGTGGATTTGACCCCATAGGATCCGCCCGCCTGCCTTTCTCTATAAAGTTTTTCTTAGTAGCTATTACATTCTTGCTATTTGACCTAGAAATTGCACTACTACTCCCTCTTCCTTGGGCCTCACAAACAAACAAATTATCAACCATACTTACCATAGCTCTTCTACTAATCTCTCTATTAGCCGCAAGCCTAGCCTACGAATGAACCCAAAAAGGACTAGAGTGAACTGAATATGATAATTAGTTTAAACTAAAACAAATGATTTCGACTCATTAGATTGTAGCTTACCCTATAATTATCAGATGTCCATAGTCTATATTAATATCTTCCTGGCTTTCATCATGTCACTTATAGGACTATTGATGTACCGATCCCACCTAATATCTTCCCTCCTATGTCTAGAAGGCATAATACTATCCCTATTTATCATGATAACCGTGGCAATTCTAAATAATCACTTCACACTAGCTAGCATGACTCCTATCATCCTGCTAGTATCTGCAGCCTGCGAGGCGGCACTGGGCTTATCCCTACTAGTAATGGTATCAAACACATATGGCACCGACTATGTACAAAACTTAAACCTCCTACAATGCTAAAAATTATTGTCCCTACTGCCATACTCATACCGATAACATGACTATCAAAACCCAACATAATCTGAATTAACTCAACTACCTATAGCCTTCTGATCAGCCTTATTAGCCTCTCCTATTTAAATCAACTAGGCGACAACAGCCTAAATCTCTCATTACTATTTTTCTCAGACTCACTCTCTGCACCTCTACTAGTATTAACAACATGGCTCCTACCACTGATGCTCATGGCTAGTCAATCACACCTGTCAAAAGAGACCTTAGCCCGAAAAAAACTATACATCACAATACTTATTATCTTACAACTTCTCTTAATTATAACATTCACCGCCACAGAACTAATTATATTCTACATTCTATTTGAAGCCACATTAATCCCCACCCTCATTATTATCACTCGATGGGGTAATCAAACGGAGCGACTAAACGCTGGCCTATACTTTCTATTCTACACCTTGGTAGGCTCACTACCCCTCCTAGTCGCACTACTATACATCCAAAACACAACAGGGACTTTAAATTTCCTAATCATTCAATACTGAGCCAAACCAATCTCAGCCACCTGATCTAATATCTTTCTCTGACTAGCATGCATAATAGCATTTATAGTAAAAATACCATTACGGAACACAAAGGTTTTGTAACGAGAATCAACTAACTGTAGCTATGGAGAGGGCTGGTTTTCCTTTTTGTAACGCCTATGCTGCCTGGTGGGAATGACTTGTGTCAGCCCCGGGATCACGCGGGCAGGGCAAGCCTGAGACTAACGTCTTGTCAGGAGTGCACGGCATTATTCTCGGGACGGGATGATGACCCTAAGACCATAAAGGTGGGCGCAATGCGTACTGTAAGTCAGGGATATTTCACTTTTTTTATTTAACAATATGTGGTGCTCAGTGCGTTCTGACACTTTGCTAAGCCCTTTAAGATTAGCTGATCTGCTTCTCCGAGAGGTGGTTACTTTTTTTATCCCCAGGCAGGCCAGAAGATGGCAGCACCAGAGGTTTGGTGACTCACCCAAGGTCATACAATCTGTAATAATTCACCTGTTCAAAAAGTTAGCCAGAAAATTCATATGACACACATGTATTACCGGTTGGATTTATTTGAATGCCTGTGAACCTTAATTGTTTTTCTTTTGTTCCAGATCCCATCGCCTTCCACCTCTTGCAAAGCCTGCTGTACTGACTTGTGTGCCTCTCGGTGTTTAAACAGGACCAAACCTCTCATATCTTCCCAAAAACTCCTTGGGGCTCACACTTCCCTCCAACCATGCCTCCCCTCTCGCCTCGGCCGGACGCTTCGAGCTTGGGGAACGATCGTCTACGTTCGAGGGCCTCCACTTCTGTCCCCCCATTATGCCACCACCTATTCCCCTAAAACCTTTGTCCCCAGACTCACTGATGTTGCCAGGACTAGTCACATCTCCATTCCCCAGAGCCTGTTTCCCAGGACCTGGGTGAGGCCCTTTTTGCATCTCCTGCTGTAATGTGTTCTCAGAGGCTTCCGTTAAATCAGTGGTTCTTAACTTACCAGGGTGTCATGGATCGACTTCTACAATTGAATGGAAGCCGTGGACCCTTTCCTAAGGAAAATGAAGCATGGCTAATATAAAATACAAGTTATATGCGTGTGTATACACATGAGTGTGTGTGATCCGTTCACTTTCAGAAGGGATTCACAGACCACCTGGGAGCATGACGTGGGAGATTAAGAACTTGTCGTCTGAATTCTGATGACTTCCTCACAACTGCCCCTGTGCCACTCCTACCTGTACACTCCACAGGTCCTGCAACGGCCTCTGGTCCCCATGTAGTTTCCCTCCCTCCCCCAAGCCTATTTTTGTCTTCCTGTGTCTATAGGTCCAAGGACACCAAACAGCACGTAATGTCAAAGACAGATTTTCCTTGGCGCGCCTGGGTGGCTCAGTCGGTTAAGCATCCGACTTCGGCTCGGGTCATGATCTCGCGGTCTGTGAGTTCGAGCCCCGTGTCGGGCTCTGTGCTGACAGCTCAGAGCCTGGATCCTGTTTCGGATTCTGTGTCTCCCTCTCTCTCTGACCCTCCCCCGTTCATGCTCTGTCTCTCTCTGTCCCAAAAATAAATAAACGTTAAAAAAAAAAATTTTTTTTTTTTAAAAGACAGATTTTCCTCAAGGCTGAAGCCTGAGCTGAAGTCCTAGCATGTGTTCCAAGGTCACTTCACAGAACATGGACCCGCGCCTTTGAACAGAACTTTCACTTGGCAGTCAGGGAATGTTCTAGCATTCTGGACACCTACTCATCATGACTGGGAAGCTCAAGAAGTCTTTGAAAAAGTGTTTGTTTTCCTTTTTGTTTCGTGACAGAACTGAAGAACCCTGTCTGGACACACACCCCCCGGTTCGGAGGAGGGATTAGCCCCATTGTTGAAGGTTGATCTTCCCCTTGCGTGGGCTCTGCCTCTCAGCCACAATTATTCATCAGCGCTGGTATTGGGCCTCGTCACTGCTGTTGTCCCCAACCCACAAGAACGAAAAGGCAGCCACTCCATTAAACAGCGAGAGAAGGTCGCCAGGATGAAATCGCCCTGGTGCTAACTGACCACTCACTCAAGTATATTTTGAGATGTGCAATAGGGAACATTTCACTGACCAGAGGCAGACAGGTGGATAGAATAGTTTCTGTACCTCAACCTCTTCTCCCTCTCTCTCCGTCCCCCCCCCCCCACCTCCCTGCCTATGATGGACACAAGCCGAAGAAGCTGAAGACGTCACCTCTGTCAAGGATCAAGAGGCATCTCAGGGCACTTTGAGAGATGTGGACAGATGGTTTGCCGTGCTCAGGGCTACACAGCAGGGATCCTAGGAGACGTTTCCAGAAGCAGGGTATTAGGGGACTGCCAGGGCAAAGTCAAGGTAAAACTCAGAAACGCATCACGAAACCTCCATCGGGACCAGATTAGAAGAGAGAGCCAAGATTCTTCAAAGAGGATAAAAGGAAATCAAGCTGAAGAAACTCCCAAGTCAGAATGCCCATCAGATGTCAAAAAAATAGCAGTTCGTGAGCCAAGCAGGTCACAGACTTTTTTATTTGACTGCCATGGTGTCTTATCCTTTTTCTCATTCAATGCCAACATTTAGAAGTGGAGATATTTCACTTCGAAGTCCAGATCCCAGACTTCTCAGGAAAATCACAAGGAGGCTGCTAACACGGCAACACCAGCCTGAGCTGAAGCCCACCACCCCCGTCAATTCCAACACCAGCCACTGTCCCCGTGGCTCATTCGCATCGTTTGCATGAGTCACCTGGCCCCACAGGCATTTGACATTCCATGCCCAGGGTTAAATGGCACTCCCAGTTTCAGTACTGTGCTCATGCCTGTAAGTTGGATAAACTGAAGCAGTTACGAAGGGGAAATGAGACAGATGATTTGTCCTGTGGGGTTCGCACAAGTTTACTGCATAAGTAGGCGACCCTCTCAACAGTGTTTCATAAATCACTGTTTGCCTCTTATTACGAATTACAATATGTTCTTAATCTCGTTCGTTGCGCTATGAGATAAGCTTATTCCTTATTACATAAAGTACCTACTATGAGCCAGTCACTTTGCCAGGCTCTAGAAATACTTCGGAAGATAGGTGATCCTCCATTCGACCTTATTTATTGGGGAGAGATGGGTAAGAAACAAATACCATTACTGCATAGAGTGATAAGTGATAGGAAACAAATTAAACAGAGTAGTGTGGGGAAGGGCTGCTTCAGACAGGGCCAGATTTTCTTATCAAGTAACCATTAAACATTTTTTTTTCTTTAATCTTTATTTTTGAGAGAGAGAGACACAGAGCGTGAGTGGGGGAGGGGCAGAGAGAGAGGGAGACACAGAATCCGAAGGAGGTCCAGGCTCTAAGCTGTCAGCGCAGAGCCTGACACGGGACTCAAACCCATGAACCGTGAGATCATGACCTGAGCCGAGTGGGACGCTCAACCGACTGAGCCACCCAGGTGCCCCTCAAGTAACCATTTTTCAACATGCAGAAAAGTGATCACACACACACACACACACCCCACGCCACCTCCCCCCCCCCCACACCCCCCCCCCCCCCAATCACACATGCATCCTGTCTTCTAGATTCTCTCAAGGGCTAGTTTTAGTAATTCCATCCTGCCTTTCAAAGCAAAGGCGATAGAAGGTGAAATGGAAGGTCAGGTCATTATGCAGATAGTTCAGAGATTCACTGGGCTGTCTGTTGAAACCCTTAGGTGACTAGGGGAGAGCAGCCAATTTAATTGACCTGGCGTTCAGTATTCTGGAGTAAACATTGTTAACCTCCCGGCTTGCTGCTCTGCACAATGAGATTACTTCTGCAATGCGGGGATGTTACTTTGTTACTAACCATGAGCATTCTCCCCTATTCATCTTTCAACCACTTACTTCCCCACGTGAGAACATTTTCTCCACAGAGACAAATTAAAATCTCTTTATTTATTACTCTCTCAAGTTCTCCCTATTGAGTTCACTACAATGAGCAAATGAGTATCCTTCAATGAAACACACTGTTAACTGGAGATATTTTTAATCAATCCCTAGGCTTTAAATATACAGAAATAGCGTAGAATACATTTCTGAGGCACAGTAGTCATCTCTGGGAATGCTTACAATCTAACTTCATAGAACTCCATCGGAAATAATTTACCTTATAGAAGCCACACTAATCATGAAGCCTTTTTGGCCTACTCTTTTTTTTTTTTTTTTCAGCCTAATATGTCTTTCCATTAAGTTCTTACCTGTCATTATTCAATAGCCTCTTCTTCACTTTTACAAAAATAGCACTCCAACTATTGGGGTGCCTGCCTGGGGGGCTCAGTCGGTTAAGTGTACAACTTCGGTTCAGGTCACGATCTCACGGTTCGTGAGTTCAAGCCCCCGCATCAGACTCTCTGCTGTCAGCACAGAGCCTGCTTCGGATCCTCGCCTCCCTTTCTCTGCCCCTCCCCCCACTCTCAAAAATAAATAAGCATTTTACAAAATAGCACTCCAGCTCTTAGAAAGTTAAGAGCCAAAGCTACTTCATTTTTCTGAATGTTGTAAATACCATAATTACTACGTTAAGTGCAATGAACTAAAAGTGTGGTATTTTCCCTGTTCTTTACTACATAGCATTATTGCAAAATTCCATTCCACCTCCTCTGTTTTTTAAGCATAATTACTTGTCTTTGCCCATAAGCCAAAATAAATAACACTGAAATTGAAAATGTAGCTTCAGAATATTCCTGAAGCCAAAGGGCATTTTTGAGCTTGTTTTTCTGATGGATAAAGGAGAACGTATGTTACATACACAGACAGGATACACTCTGATATGGGAGAGACCAAACGTGGTGCACCATACAAGCATGGGCTAGTACAGGCATGCCTGTGTCCCTGACGCCCACACGACAGAGGACGAGCAGTGAGAGGCAATGACTGTGCTGGCTATGCCCTGGCAAACCACTCATGCTGTGTCTACTTTAGAAGGATGGGGGTTTTCTATCATTTTATTGCAGGGTTCTCATTTTTACACTGTTGCTTTTACATGAAGCTGTTTTAAAGTATCAGAATGCGATACAGGCTGGCTCAGTCAGGGGAGTGTGTGACTCT